>NW_016176598.1:0-9097 GCF_001687245.7 Rhagoletis zephyria | reverse complement strand
TAAATTCAGTCACTGAAGCTGTCACCAACGCAGTTTGTTAAGAAGATAGGGCATAAAATAGATAAAAAAAAATCCTTTGGGAGTGAAAAAATTTTAGTAAGCAGCAAGATGTGGCGGCGTTGACGTGCAGCTGAGCATCGTGTTGGCACCTAACTTAGCAAGGAGATTTGCCAGCAACAGCTTCCATATACATAGTAGATACTTTATTAAAAACACCGAAATACATTGCATTATTATAAACGTACATATGTGTGTACATACACTGAAGGCAGAAATAGTAGAAACTTCTTAATTTGACAATTTTTGGCTATATTTTGTTTGCTATTGTTTAATATTTTTTTATGAAACTTTTTCATCAAACTTTGTAAAAAAAATTCAACTAAAGTTCACCTAAATTTCGAACTCTTTAGTCAGAGTTTTTAGAAAAATTTTCGGTATGCAGCGTTATAGGCCTTGAATTTTCTTAGGGACAAAGTGCAAGTCCAAACAAACACTTATTAAGCAAAAGAAATATAGTCAAAACTGGTAAAAATATGCGATTAAATTATTTATGCCACCAGTGTATATATACATACATACGTACGTAATACATGTGTATCACTGGTGTGAAATATTTATGTATACCAACTAGAACTTGAAGGGAGATCTCCCAATGTGAGGAATAAAAGAGTACTCCTTTTGGCCTGATTTCGGAGCAATAGGGGAGATTTATTTGTTCTGACCTCTTTTATAACTCGCTTAGGAGTCAACTCGAAGATCTCCTAAGTGAGCAACAAAAGAATACTCCCAGAGCCATGATTTTGGAACAATAAACGATTTTTGTCGATTTTGTACTCCTTTATTACTCGTTTATGAGCATTTATTTTTCGGCGAAAAGTACTAAAGTTTAAACTGTACTTCGACCTGAGCGCTGCAAGATGTTTGGCGTCTACTTTCTTGCGTTGGAAATTTTTTAGTGAGTTCTGAAATTTTATACCTTGCACATTCTTGCAATTTCATTTGCATTTTTTTTTTTTTAATTTTTGTATTTCATTTTTTTTGGTTTCCCTTTTTCTTCCACTCAATTTCTTTCGGCTTTTTAATGAGTGTAATGCGCTCAGCTTGCCTGTCGACTTGCCACCTTTAGTAAAAGTCGCTGTTGCGCTAATGCACCTGCCATTTTTTGCCTTAAATGACTTTGATGTTTCCATCCTTGGCTTCAACTTTAACTGTCTGTGGTGGTTGAAGGTTTTAAATTTTTTTTTTTTTTACTTTTTTATGCAGTTGTAGTAAGTGTGTGTGTGTGTGTGTGCTTATGACTAGGATAAAGCAAATTAAACAAAAGATTTTGGCAGCTTAAGACTTGGTTGGTGTGCCATAAAGACTTTAAGATGTGCTGAATTTTGGCAATTTTTAATTGTAAATCAACTTTAGTAAGTGGANGGCAAATTAAATAAAAGATTTTGTCAGCTTAAGACTTGGTTGGTGTGCCATAAAGACTTTAAGTTGTGCTGAATTTTGGCAATTTTTAATTGTAAATCAACTTTAGTAAGTGGAAATCAACTAATCGATGTTTCATTACGATTTAGTTAGTAGAGGAAAATGTAGTAGGTATTAATGAGGACGTGACATATATCGCAATACACAGGCATACCTGCAGCTCTTAACAAATACAACCATATATTGGTGAAAATGCAGAAATAAATTCGAGCATTAAAAGCCATACATGCGTTTAAGTGTTTATAAAGAACCTTATGTGTGTATTAGGGTGGTCCAATTATACACAAGGAAGCCAACTTTTTGGCATTTCTCCGCTGCCACCGCCAGAAAATGGAAAATACGGAGACCCATATTTTTTAGTTTGAAATCGGGTAATATATATAATCGTGCCGCCTGAGCTTTGAAATTTTTTCATATATGTATTTTATATGAAGACAAATCATTTCTTCGTGTAATTGCAAACAGACTGTTAGAACTAAATATTTTTGGTCGAATAAGAATACTTCTGTTCAGAAATCTTCAAAAAATAAAATCATGAAGCATATTTAACTCTAAAAGTTTACAACCAACTTTTTTATAACATGCATGATGTGATAAAATAACAAATTTTTCTATATAACATATTAGATTAGTGGTTATAAAAAAAAATAGTAAGATTTTTAAGTGATATATTCATCATACTTTTACGTTCTTAAGACCTTTAAATATAAATAATTCGTTTCGTCTAAAAAAATATATCTTTTTAACGATTTTATAGCAATTCTACGGAAAATATTATTTTCTCTCTGTAAAACGCACTGGTGGCAGAAATAATAGACTCACCTTATCTTAATCAGTTTTGGTTATATTTGCTTGGTTTATTTAATATTTAATACTCTTTAAAAAGGCTATCCCATATATATAAATTCACATTCCAAACATTGTACAATAATTATAACAATTCAACAAATATTCACCAAAATTTCAAAGTTTTATTCAGAACTTTTAGAACATTTTTAGGTAGGCAATTTCAAAGCCAATTCAACTAGTATAATAAATTAAGTTTCAAGTGGCCACAAAATACCGTTGATTTTTGGCAATTTTTTTACGGTACTAGGCATTCTGTTTTATATACACAAAAAATGTTCAAACATGCTTTGTTAAATATAAACCGATTTCAAAATAAAAATTCACGGGTCTTCTTATGTTCGACATATCTTAGTTCTGGGGGTGGCTGAAAAAAAAGCAATGTTGGACCACCCTAGTATGCACTCAAGTTGCCATAAATCACGAATACGCTTAATGTTCCGCATACGCAACGTTGTACGCACACTCACGCGCACTTAGACCACAAATAGCGTAGTAGAACGAAATTAATTGCGCATTGTTCCATGTTAGGTTGCTGAATAGCAGATAATTGTAGTAGTTTTCGCACACATTCATATCTACATATATATGTAAGTAGCACATTTCATTAAGCAATCAAAGGCACATACATAACTAATTGAGCGATTATATAACAATGCTATAAATATTCTATAAGCATTCAATTAGCCAAAGGATAACTTCGTGGAAATGTAGTATAAGCAAAATAATTTATGTGAAGACTTTGGTATCCGGTTTTTCTCATCAACATAATTTTTCTATTTGTTGTTGGATCTTTTTGGTGAGTTGATTAACTAATTCGCCTATAAAAAGGCTTTAGTTACATGAGACAACATACATATGTACATATATGTACGGTGGCGTCAAATAAAAAAGGACGCAATATTTTAATAGATTTTGGCTCTTTTTCTTTTGTCTCTTTAGTTTTCATTACTTTTTTTTTTTAAAAAACATGTAGGTTATTTCAAACTCCGTACAAAATTTATAAAAACTCATCATAAAAATTTCCATCCTTTTACTCAGAATTATTAAATTAGTATTATTTAAAGCCTTGTACAAAAATTAGTAAAGTTCAACAAAGTTTCATCAAAATTTCGCATTTTTTAATCAGAATTTTTAGAAAATATTTTGGTATGCCGTGTTTTAGCCCATGCTTTTCATTCTATTAAAACCCAATGGGCTATAAAACTGCAAATCTAGATTTTTATTTTTATTCAAAAAAAAATTTGATTTTGTTGAATGATTGTTAAATTTTAATAAATTTTGTACAAAGTTTGAAATGCAGTTCTCTATGCAGTTTATTATAGAATGAGCTGAACTTTTATAATAAACATTAAAAGAATTATAACCGAAACTGGCCAAAATAATGCGTTTCATTATGGGAAATTTTTTACCCAGCCTGTCACACCACAAACTCCCCTAAACGTACTTTATTTACAAAAAAATTTATAAGAAATGAATGTAGAATAGCAGCTGCCATATTTTATCGGCCATTTTGAGTTTTACGATGCTGTCTGAATCGAATTTAACGAGCTTAATAACATTTTTACCACCTTTAAAATCTGAAGTTTGTCACCAATAAATACGTATGGTTTGCTTTTCAAAATGCAATTTTTTTTATTTCGGGCCTAAACAATCTTTTCTAAAATCCACTCCAAGTATTAACAAAAAATATTTATTATTCCGTTCGATAAAAAAAAATTATCCTTCAATCATTTTTGAAGCCAATGAGTCGAAAAATTCCCACTTTGTGACTTCAAGATTTACAAATAAAAAAATCGTGCCATGTACAATACTTATTCGTCCTTGCGCACCAAAAAATTTAATTTTTTTGATTTCTGGAGAAGTTTGTCTTTTATTTGATATTGTACCTTTCTATTGCACTGAACTTTAGAAACTATTTTTTTAATTAATCATATCCTTAAATTTTAAAGGTTTCCAAAAAAGGCAGTTTTACTTTATTTGGCCCATGGTTTCTAGAGGATCGATTTTTTCATGTGTTTTGAAATTTTTTGTTTTTTTTCTTCTACCTCAAAATAAAAATTCTAGAAAGTATTTCCTTTCGCTTCCGTTTGAAATTCGATAAGTAATAAATATAGCTTTTTATTCACATGAAAATTTTCTTCCAATTATTTCGCAATGTAACCTTATTTTCCTTCTTATTGCTTGGCATTGTAACCGCCATAATCGCGGCCGAATTCAACATGGCACATCAATCGCGTCTGTTCTGTACCGAGTGACGCTTGTTGGAAATTCCAAGTGCAGCAAAGTTCTTTCCACCTGGCTTTTCCTTCAAAGAGGAGGCCTTGCTCCACATTTCCAGAAGAGTTTAGGTCTACGAGTAAGGAAATCACACTGTAGGAAGTCACGTTCCTTCACAAATATTAAGGAGCTTGTGGGTTACCGAAATCGGACGTCCTTTTTATGCTTTCGAAGGCGGCTTCAAAATTAGCTAAGCAGCAGTGTACACCGATAATCTTATGGCGTGGCTTTTCCAATATTTGGCATACTTTATTTGTGGCTTACCTGATCTTAAGTTAGACTTCTGAGGCCCAATCATGCACTGATTTCAGCACAATTCAGAAGGGTTGAGAACTCTCCTCCATAATTAGCATACTCTGGGCATTAATCACTGCATCGCAGTGTTCTTCCTTCGAGGAATTCGCCCTAGTCTTAGAATCTAAGTTATATAATTTTAGGGCTCTCATTTTTTTTACAAAAAAACGCTTCCTTCTTGATCTTTTTGTTACGATCTCACATAGTTTTTATTGCCTACGATCGCAGCGTAGCTCTGTAGGTGGCATCTTTTTTATCTACAGCTGCGTGACATTCCTCATCATACCAGTCCCTCCGTCGGGTTCGCTGTTATCTAAAAAATTTGTTGGCAGTCCGGTCTGCTCAATGAAAGCAAATACCTAGCAAGACCCTCTGAAATTGAGGGCAACATGAGGTTTGCTCAACTGCATCATTCAAAAATCCTCCCAGAAACTTGCATTTCCGATCTAATTTAGGAGTAGTTATAGATCTAGTCAATGCTTCGAGTGCAGATTGGCTGTCACAATAGGTACGCAAGCTCCTGTTCCGTCACCTATTTTCTACAACGAAGTCCATGGATTTCAGAATTACAAATACCGAGGCTTTAAATACCAAAGTCTGTTCCCAAAAAAAGAAATGAATATTGTCCACGTTACTTTCGATATACACTCCAGATCCTGACCCTGCGTGAGTTTTTGAGCCAACAGTATAGATTCTATAAGTGTAAGCCTGGTATCAGTATTGGAGTTAAGGCAGCACTCAGCGTCAGGGGACTCGACATTGTAGTATCTCAGCAGCAAAGGCAACGGTGGCGTACTCTCCTGTGGCATTGAAAAAGTATTCAAGTCTAAACCACTGCCTCCAGCAATTTCCACCTTACAGCACGTTTCCACTCCGATCGTTCTTTGAAGTTTGGCTAGCAGATTTCCTACGCCATTGATTGAGGAACTGCACCTTTACACACCATATGCATAGCTAGTTATGGGTCCCATCATATAGGTGTTTTACCAATAGAGACCTCTTTTCATTACCAGAACTCTGTTAAGGCTTTGAAGGTATTTTACTCATCGTCTGATTTCTATAAAATTCTAGTATTTAGGATCGCACCTAAATGCTTCACGTTGGCAGACATCTGAATAGTGACTCCTTTATGCGCAGGGGTAGCCATGCCGTCAAACCTCCACTGTCTCCTTCTAGTAAAGAGCACAACACTAGTTTTGGTTAGGTTAGTGGACAGCCTATTTTCACTAAACCAAGTGTCAGTCATATACAGTGTTATCTACGCTTTCCTGTAAACAATTGACAGAGAAGGTATTGTAATAAGACAGCCCCATCAACGGCGTACGCCTTGTCGTAGATATTAGAAAATTACCAGCTCTAAAGCAAGGACCATATGTGCGGGCATTGAACGAATCCAATTTACCAGCACAGCAGCGACATAAATTTTGAGTTGAATTTTTACGTTGTTTTGTTGGTAAAGTTGTAAGTGATATGATACCTTCAGATGTCACAGACAGTCATGTTATTGCTACGAAATTATAAAAAAAAAAAAATCACAACAAAAATAAATTACTTCATCAATTTAACCTCCATTTATCACTTTCATTTCACCCCTCTTGTCACTTTCCCCCTTACACTTTACCACTTGTTATTGCTGTTGTTACTTACCAGTATTGCCAGCCGTTACTTCATTTATGTTTGTAACTATGCATTGCAATTAAAAATAAATTTTTCGCCGAAACGCATACATACTTAAGTGCAGAATGTTGTTCGTTTTATATGTCATTTGTCATTTTGGTACAGTGATTTGTGGACGCCAAATGATATTTCGACGGC
This sequence comes from Rhagoletis zephyria, assembly GCF_001687245.7. NCBI lineage: Eukaryota > Metazoa > Arthropoda > Insecta > Diptera > Tephritidae > Rhagoletis > Rhagoletis zephyria. Next base: position 2,383 of record NW_016176598.1, on the reverse strand, counting down.
TTGACGGTCATTTGTACTGTTATTTCGTTGTTGATTTTATATGTGACTGCTGCTACTACTGCTGTTGTTGTTACTTGCTCCTCATAGGCCTTGCGTGCGCAAATGCAAGCGCCGCAAGCTAATTAAATTAAACTTATCTTATCACATAACGCCAGCAACTTGTTGCACATTGCAAGTCAATTTGGGAAAGCAATGCCAACAGAAAAGTACATTAAAATTAATAACATACAGAGTGCTCAGAGCTGAGTGCTGGCACTGTACGATGCCAAAGTGGCAAGTAATTAAAAAAATAAATAAATGAGTAAAAATTAGTTTTAAATTGGGACAGGTTAATTGGTGTGAAGCATTTGCCATAAAAATAAAAAATAGTAAAATAAATTTTGTTGGCATTTTGTAAAGTGTCTCGACAATGTATTGCACTCAATTTAATTGCAATTATTGATTAAGCATTTCAATACTGCAGATTCTTCAAATAGTTCTAGACTCCTTACCAAATCATTCAATTCTTCTTGGGTGCACAGTTTTGGCTTTTAGCGATATTACTTAGAAAAACCTCTGTCACTGCTTACTGCATTTAAGATTTCTTCGAATAATGGGTCACAGATGGAGCAAACTTTTGGAATAGGTATTTCCTTTTATTGTGGTAAGGGTCGCCTAGCAAAATCTCAGTTTGAATATATGAATAATTTTTTTTTTAACATCAACACCACGCAAATGGGCACAGCAGACGTAACAGTCATCAAAATGATTGGTCAGTTCTTCCTATTGCCTAGGCAATCCGAGCCTCATGCGGCTTATTTGTTTACTGATCCTCCTAAAGTTAGTAATTTCGGGATGCCAGAAAGCCCCTCAGATAATCCGCAAAGACTCAGTTCGAACTCCACAATTCGGCTATGATTTTGTGAAAGGACTCCTTAAATGATCCGAAGATAACCCAGACAGAGTGCTTTAGGAGTGCTCCGGTAATAGACCGAAAAGGAGGCTTTGCGATTTTTCAAAATGCTCCTGGTATAATCGAATTACATTAAACGAGCAATTCTTGCATATAAATATGTATATCCATAGGGTTCTCGGAAATGGTTCTAATGATTTTGATGAAACTTCGTATAGAGATAATGTTTTGCAATTTAAGGTTATCTAAATAAATATTATCTCCGAGAAGACTCATTTAAGGTTTCCACCTATTCGAATTCAAATGGAAGGTTTTTTTTTTAAAACCCTAATTCAAATATATATATTTAACAGGGTTGCCACATATTTTTAACCGCATATTTATTTTGATTTTTTGTTTAGAAAATAAAGGTACAATATTACTATTCATGGATACCAAGAGAATGTTCTTCAACAAAGCTTTCTCTATGTACTGAATTTTATCCCTTAGGATATTATTTAGTATAAGGTTGCCACCTATTTTCGGTTCTACACTATTTATCTAAAACATGGCAATGTGGGTATCGAAAGAAAGGTACTGTTGAGAACTTTTGTCCGAAAATATTTTCGATCACGATTGCCACGCTTTTATGTAATAAAAATTTTTATTTTGTTAATTTCAATCAGCATTATTTTTTTTGTATGTATACACAGTATAGTTATGCTCAAGATATGTACTACTCATTCTAGCGTTTTTCTAAATAGTGTTGTTACCTAAAAATTAAAGTAAAGTACTTTATAGATACCAAAATCTAATTTTTCTTTTACTTTTTTCCAAATAACTTTCTTAAAGCTATCTAAGTGAATTTGTTTTATTGAAAAAACTTTAAATTAAAGAAAATGCTTTTTTAATTATGAAAAAGAGTATTCTTTTTTTTATCTGTTCCTTTGAAGTGTGGAACGAATTTGCGTATGCTCTATTGAATTCTTTGCCAGAACCATCAAATTTTGTATTTAACGAAAAGTTGTAATGTTAGCCAAGCTATTTTTTATGCGATTTTGGTTACCGTTAAATGCATTCTCAACTGCCATAATGTCAACAGCTTTTTCTGCGGTATCATCCCTTTCGAAGAACGTTTTTTTCTTAAAGACTTGATACAAAGAAAAGAAAAAGAAGATAACACCAAAACAATTTGACTCCCTTTCGAGTTGCTACTACGCAATGAACGTATTATATTAAAATCTGTTTTTATATAGAAACGTCACGATAAGACTTCAAAATGCGCCCACAAAAGTATTCATTACAGTTAATATACTGGTAGCTCTCCAAAAACCGCCAACTGACAAGTTTTGCACATTTTTTTGCACCAAAAGTTATGGACCAATACGAGACAAACTCGACTTCGGCTTTATAATTTTATTTTCAGTACCCTAGTGAGTCATCTTCGGTCCCGTTGGATGGGGGCAAAGAAAGACTGCATCAAAGCGTTTCGCATGTACGGAACTCATTTCT
>NW_016176597.1:0-9100 GCF_001687245.7 Rhagoletis zephyria | reverse complement strand
CAGCGAGTTCTGGCAAAAGTCACCGGCAAAGGTTTCAGTATCACAAAATTTTATGCAGCAATCAGCCCACCTTGTCATTGAATATTTACAAAAAAAAGAAGAAGAGTAAAAAAAAAACAAATTACGACAATCCAGCAACAATCGCTTTCATACGCGTCCGCTATCCTGCGCCATCAAGCTGCTAACAACAACAACAACAACAAATGTTAATTCTAGTTTTAAGCGTAGATTTTGCTAAGATTATACACTGTAAAGTAATAATAAATGTTTCTCATCTAATTTTAATGAATTTACAATGAACAAAAAAGAAAACTAAAAAAGCATGAAAAATGCAATTAAAAGAAAATTTCATTAACATGCCTGCAAAATATGATAAAAAAAACACGTTGAACAAAAAACCGCAATTAATAATCAGTGTAATAATAATTGTGCATTGCTTGAAAAACAAGACCGTTATTAAAATTAAGTAAATTAAAGATGTAATAATTGAATTAACAAACACACATACCAATGCATACATATGTTTTTAAAAATATTTTAATGAACAATTTAATATATTTTTTTATTTTTCTATTTTTTTTATGCGCAAAATATACTTTTACTCTTGTACAATGTTGTGCAAAACCTGAAAAAAACTATTTATGCACAGCATTAGTTAGTTACATATGTATGTACTATGTGTTTAATTTGGCATAAAAAGTTAATAATATCCAGTGATTTATTAAGCTTTGAAATATGAGCGAGTCATAATTAAAATCCAAATGTCTAAAATAATAGTGATGATTTTCTACTAATTACGGCTAAAATATTTATTGCGGTATTCGCGCGTAATAAAAATTATAAAAAAAAGGTTTAAACAATAAAAAATTTGAATTGAAATAAATCTCATTATCACTTTTTTACTATTTGGGAATATGAATTTTTAATTTGTTATTATTAGCTATTTAAATATATATATATAAATGTTTATACCAAGGCATATTGAATAGGTAGTGGCAGTAGAGCAGCTGATTTTATTTTTTTTTCAAATTATTTGGTCTTTAAAATACTAAATATTGTAAATATTTTCACAAAAATTCTGAATTGCCAAAACTTTGTTTCATGAGAAACCTTTGAAAAAAAGGAAGTGATAAGAAAGCAGCTTTTGAAACGTTCTCCTAACCCAGCAGCAGAAACGCTAATTACCCTGTGCACGAAAATTAAATTTTTTATTTACAAGCCGACGACCTACCTAGTAAAGTCAATTTGGGTACGCAGTGGTGATGGTCATATTTCGAGGTTAGGTCCATAAATATAACAGAGTAAGATGAAATTCAGGTTTTTAGGCGGAATCCGTTTGTGAGCGAAATTTCACGATTTTTGATGGCTCTGAAAATTTGTATTGGAGAGTTTTTTGATGCTAGAAATCCGAATTTGACACAATTTTTTCGATCTGATAAATATTTAGTACAGCTTTCATACAAAACAGATACAAAAATTTACGAAAACGGCGGAAAACGCTGATTTTTATATGAAATTTGTTGGAATTTGACGTTTGTTTTTTCCACTCAAATATAGTTTGAATTTTGAATAATTTGAAATAGGAGTAATTACCATACAAATTTGGGGGTTTTTGCTCAAAATTGAAAATTCTTTACGAGTGGTATATACTTCTCTCTGATTGCGATGAAATGAATAGGAACGTATTTTCTCAACACAAAGAAAAAAAAAACATATATAAAAATTGAAAAGTATTGCCAACAAATTTTAGTCCATTTCCATACACAAATCAACGTATTTTGCCGTTTTCGGTAGTTTTTTGGATATTTTTTGTATGAAAGCCAGGACATTTTTAATTAAATATTCAAAAATTACACAGGTTTACAAAAAAAAGTGTATGCATATTAAACCAAACCTATATATCCCTATGTTATTCGACATGCTGAATGCGAATCCGAGGTCCGTTAGCCTCCATCAGGTCAGGTTCGTGGTCAGTTGAAGGTCAAGTAGGGAAAAATTCATCGAATAAATCTGAAAATTCAGTAAAATTCATCGGAATTTGACCTTGGGATGACCGGCCATGACCTCCAGATGACCTTGAGGAATCAAGGGACCTCCATACTCGGTTTCAGTGACAACAAAAACAATTTTTTTTTTTAATTTTTATTGAATACATTTTATGTCCTATTTGACCTTCAAATGACCTCGAAGCTGACATTACGGAGGTTAGCAGACCTCGGATTCGGGTTCAGCGAATGTAAAACCTTTTGTATATGAATTTTCAGGTTTATTCAATGAATTTTTCCCTACTTGACCTTCAACTGACCACGAACCTGACGTGGTGGAGACTAACGGACTTCGGATTCGCATTCAGGATGTCGAATAACATAGGGATATATAGGTTTGGTTTAATATGCATACACTTTTTTTTTTGTAAACCTGTGTTATTATTATTATTTGTTTTAATGTTTCACTCTTTTGATGGTAAATAAATTTTTTTAAATGTACCCAATGCGAAAGAAAAAAATTAACGCTAAATTATACTAATCTACATGTACATACATATGTATGTTTCATAGTTCGTCAAATAAATATTTTTGACATACGACGTGTAATTTTGGGAGTCAAAATTCCACGGTTACCCAGAATGACGTTGAGTACACCCAGTCTAATTAACAGCTAGTCTAGGTCATTCGTAACTAAACATTCAGCCTGTCCTAGTATCCATCACATTTACAGTATTTGGTCGGAAATTACAGGAAAAAATATTTGGCATTTACACTTTTTCTATGTGTTTGGCCAAATTTCTAATCCAATTTGTGAACTACAATTTTACGCCGCCTACGAGTGGTAAATATGTAGTTTTATGGGAAGCTCTTTCCAAGGCAAAAATACACTCGGAGGTTTGTCAGTGCTTGCCGAGGGGCCACCGCTGTTAGAAAAACCATTTTGTAAATTTACATTTTACTCGGACTAGGTGCTCTGTAGTGGCAACTGTTCATCTTCATCAGTCAAAGGTAGGCAGTTTTATCATTCGTTTATTAGAGTGTAACGATTTACAGATGCATTCCGTAGCACGTAGTAGACCATCTGAGTGTCAAGGGTACTAATAGACATATACCGTTTTGCAGTATCAGCGACGATATTATAAACAAGGCGTTTTATTTATTCTCTTACCCCAATCCCTGTTTTAGTGCAGTTATATATAAGCAGCAACAGAGTTTCACATATTAGAAAGGTATAAAAAGGAAAGTGTGAATGTCTTGGTTTATTGATATCTGTACTAATATTAGGCAATGAACCAATGAAGAATAACAACATTACTAATTTCGGATCGGTAAGCAATTGGAGAGCAAAGATCTTCTCGACGAACAAAAATCAAGGCTACTGGATATCTTTTTAATTTTTTCATTTCGTAAATATACGTTACGTGTTGTATTAGTAAATGTTTTCAGCTCTTCCTCGTCTCTGCGTGCTCATAAGGCAGTGTCCAGTGATTACTTCGACTACTAATCTTAGACAAGAGCGGGGAGGACGAGCGCCAGCTAAGCATCGCTTTTACATAGAGTTTTGGCCAAATTTGCCTAGTAGTATGTTAGGTGGTTTTCAAAGCCCACTTGGTGTTTACCTGCATGATGAGTTCGGTCTTCATTCTGTGTTTGCAGGAGATTGGAGGTCTGCCCATGTGACATGGCTGTACCCGTTCCTACTTGGGTCTGGGCAAACTCTTTTTTAAAGCTGGCCACCATACGGTGAGCTCGTAGAAGAGGATGGACCTTATCACAGCTGTGTACTATATGTGGTTGTATTCCCCCCCTTTACTATAGCCGTCTTGCAGGCAAAGGAGGCGGCGTTGGCCTTCCTGGAGCGGTCTTCTATGTTTCGCTTGTTTTCAAAATTAAAAATTATTGTTCGATTTTCTGTAAGCGCACAGTTTGTGTTGTGTTTAAGGCTTTCATATAGTTGTGCTTCAATTTCAATTCCATGAAATTCACTATGTAGAATTATTAAAATAATAGACCATAATTGTTTATTTTTTAATTTAAGTTGAATTCATTTTTCATAAAATTTATTGCCAAATACAAGAATAATGGAAATTGCAAAGCTTTCCAAAAGCGTAATTAAATAAAGTATATTTCCCTTAATTTTATTTCCCCAACAATTCATTTCACATCAAAGTATTTAATTTGTATGATAAATGTTCTTAAAACATAAATATTTACATTCGAATGAGGAAGGCTCTTTAACGCATTTTAATTTAAAATCACATAAATAACCAATGGATAATGGAAATGAGATTAATACGATTAAAAAAAAAAAAAAAATGCACTAGATTACCAGCAGTGATCGTGGGTAAGCCACCACCACGTACGTATGCATGCATGTAAGGCGCTAACGCATTTGTGTTGCAGCTGCGGCTATTTATTTTTCGCCATGAATTGTATAATTAAAGTTTTATATAAAGAGCGAAAAGTAATTAAACATTAATGTTTTAAGCATTTAAACAAATAGTCGAAGTGTCAACGCGTTTCTGACAGTTGTAGCATTGTTATGGAAATGCTTGCATAACTCCCACGCAGCGAAGAGCCGCGCTTTGATTCATTAAAATGTGTCTTAACAAATCCCCATATGCGCACACACGCACGCACGAACACGCAGAGAAATGAACGCTTACTTTTACCATAAATTAAAGTGAAATAAGCAAATAAACAATAATTTTATATGTAGAGGTATTCGCACTGTTGCGTTATGCAAATATGGCCTGCAGGAAAAAAAAACCAATTGATAAGAACCAACTTGTAGTTAGCTTTATTTGCGGGAACTTGTAGTTAACTATAAAAAGCTAACTTGAAACTAGTTGCAAAGTAATGCAGCGGTAATGCAAACGTAATCGAGAGATGGTTTTCTTTAAACTAATTTCGATTTTCACTTTCTTTCTGTAGTTCACAAATACTTTTTCGAACTGAAGACAAATAAAAAGAAGATCGAATTTTTGTATTCTCATTTTGAAGTTAAATATGTCTGACGGAGTTCGAACATAGGACCACCTACAGCAGAATATGTAAATGTAATAAAATAAAGTAAATAAATAAAAAAAGTAAAGCAACAAAAAAATATTTTGTTTTCTTTAGATATTTAGTGAAATTTTTGACAAATGTATAGAAAATTTTGGCAACTGCAAAGATTGTTGATGTGTATAAATTTAAGCAAAAACAATAAAATATTAGAAAAGGGACTTTCTTATGGCAAGAATTAAGAAGTACTACACTATTAAATATTTGTTGTAAATAAATTTATTTAATGTTTTAAAAGCTTTAATTTATTAAAATTTACTTGATCAAAAGCTTAAATTGATGAATTGCAATCAATGATGGTAGATGTTGTTTTTAATATATATTTCACCTAAATTTATAGTATTTTTTTCTGCGGTTGTCAAAAATTTACTGCTGTTAAAAAAGATTTCATTTCACACAGCATATTGGCAAAATTGTCACACCATAGTAAAAATATCATTCATCGGCGTTCCCACAGAACTTAGCTACCGATTCACACACGCCCTTTTATGCCCAAAAGTAGTCAGGTACAAGTTAGTTTACATCTAATGCAGAGGTAACCACCCTTGACTATTTCGCGGCCATCGCCATAGAAATATAGTTAGATTTCCCCAAAGAAAATATGCAGATAACAGCGAGCTTTAGTTCCTTCCTAAACACCGTCGAGTTAACTTAGAGTTAGATACATTTCCCGCAGGGTAAATACGTATGTATGAATGTGTGTTCGAGTAGTTAAACGAATGCACCTCAGCAGCTGTGTAATTGTATTTGTTTATTCGACTTCGCAAAGGACACACACGTGTGTACATATCCACACAAGGGTGGCCCAAATTATTTTTCCAGCCACCCCTAGAACTGAAGAATATCGAAAATAAGGATACCCGTTTTATTTTTATTTTGAAATCGGTTAAAATTAAATTTAACCGCCAGACTTTGAAGTTTCATATGGGAAAAGTATATTTTTCGCAAAATTGCTATAAAATCTTTAAGTATAAATATTTTTTGACCGAATCAAAATATTACCCTTCAGAAATCTTTAAATAATAAAATATGGATGCATTTTTAATCAGAAAATTTTACTATTTTTTTTTTTTATAACCGATAAGCCAATTTTTTATTTACAAAAATTTATTACTTTATGTGGTCGTAACCATATCACGCACGTTTTGAAAAAAATCGTTAGTCAAAGTTTAGAGCTAAAGCTGAACTTAGATATTTTTACTCGATCAAAAAATATTTATTTTTAATGACTTTATAGCAATTCTACGAAAAAATGTGCTTTCCAATTCAAAGCAGGATCTCGAAATAAAAAAATACTTGTCTCCTTATTTTCTATTTTCTATAATTCTGTTGGGGTGGCAGCAAGAAAATTACAAAAATTTGATTTTCCTGTGCATTTTTGGACCACCCTAGTGCACACGCATTTCGTATATACAAACCGAGTATTTGCAAATGTAAATCTTTTAATGTTAATTTTGAAAATGACAAATATAAATAATCGTAAATCTGCTGAATGTAAGCTGAATAAGCGCTGAATACAATGTGCATATGTACATACATACATATATTTTTTTTGAAATCAATTTTACTTACTCAAATTGTATGTCTGTAAATAAATGAATGCATGCAGATGTATTTAAAATATTTAATAGAATATTAAATTTTTTGCTTAAATTTACGCTGGCATAATAATAAATCATTAATTGTGCGAAAGAATGCAGTTGCACTTTGCAAATGTATGCTCGCATCGAGGGCACTATTTGTATTGAACTCAACGATGGATTGTCCTATATCTACAGTGTGCAAACATTTGGATGTTGTGGTAAGTAAAAGTTGGGAGAGGTGGGAGCCAACAGGAAATTACAGTGCCTACGTATGTATTTACGCCTTGGCGCTTTCTTGCACCAGACTCTTTTTTTCGTATAACGGATATTTGTGAAAGCTTAAAGGGTAAGTCAAAAAATAGAGATCAAGGCAAATTTTTGGTGGGAATATTTATTCCTATATATCTAGAACATTTGCATTATATATAAGAAACAAATGTAATTTTATGTATATACTAATATAGTTAATAAATAGGATTCGTCGAATTTTCTAAACGTCTCGTCCCTGGAGACATTTCGCATCTAGAAACACAATAGTACAAGAAAGATATCTCATCAAAATCGAACGAAACTTTTTACCACTATAATAACTTCACTGTACAGTGTACACTAGGGTGGTCCAAAAGTGCGTATGAAACGTAAAGTCGGAACTTTGATGCTCACATCCTTTGGATTGTTCTCTACCGAAAAAATCTATTTTTTGTACAGGGATCCACAATTGGGGGGTTTTTAGGGGTTTTATAAAAAATATTTGGTATTAAAAACTGGTTAAAGAAAAAACTGGATATTATTATTGAAAGTCTCTAAAAGAGAAACAAAGGGGTATTATTTTTTTGGTACAGAACAAGCCTAGGCATTAAAATTCCGACTTTAAAATTTTTTTAGACAACCCTAGTGTATACATCTTAGGTAGATATGATAAGTATTTACTTTAGCCTCGGGCATATTTAATCGATATTAAAACCAATTAAGAAATTATTTAAATAAATATATATATATACATTCATAAGCAATCCATACTTTTCTATTTGTTTGTAACTAAGTACGAGTTGCTCATTCTTATTTGAGTAATGAAAGCAACTTTAAATATTGTACAGCGGCACCTACCGGTTGTTGGCTCATTGTGCCACTTTGTGCACTTACGCGCAAGCTTCAGCGCTATACATTCATATAAGTGTGTATGTATATACATTTCTTCATATGCATACATGAATTCGTTTTCTTTGTGACTTAGAGCTTTTTTGTTTGGCAAGCTTTCTTAAATATTTCTTAGCTCAAGCAAACCCCTAACACAGCCAAAGAAATGGGTTAGTACAGTTGAGTTTTTGTGTGGAAAATATGTCGCAGTACCGCTTTTGTGTTGCCTTATAGGGCATTCCAACGTGACGGGTGGGACATTTTAACTCGTTTTTGCTCAAACTTTAAGTAATTTCTATTTGACCATTAATTTGACAAGTTCGATATTTTCCAAGTGTGACCAGTGGGACAACGATAACACCCGTCTCTCTGAATTGATGGATTCGTTTCACAATTTTGGACAAACTATAAACATTTCGTTCATGACGCCTTTCTCGTATGTAGCTAATAGAATGTATAGGTCCATTTAATGCTTTACTTACTACTATTAGTATAGTTGGAAGTTGAAAAAAGGTAACTGCGCCTGGGCTACACTGGAGAAGTGAAACTTACGTTGCATATTTATTTTGTCTCATAACCAATCCACATACATACATAATTACATCTGCTTTTGCTTAAGGTTATATTTTTTACCTGTTCGTTCCAATTACATTTACGTTATTCTATTTTGCTTTATCTTCATTTGTATCTTTATACTCTATCGATAACAAAATCGATAGTAACATCCACCAAAATGTCGATAACAAAACCGATAAAAATATCGATAACAAAATCGATGAATGTATCGATAACAAAAGCGATGAAAGTATCGATAACAAAATCGATAAAGATATCGATAACAAAAGCGATGAAAGTATCAATAAATCAATAAATAATCGATAAATAACTGATAACAAAATAGAATCCAAAATCGATTAGAAAATCGATAACAAAATCGATAAATAATCGATATCAAAATCTATAACAAAATTTATAAATGATCGATAACAAAATCGACAAATAATCGATGACAGTATCGATACCAAAATTAATAAAAATATCGAAAGCAAATTCGATAAAAATATCGATGACAAAATCTACAACAATGTCGATAACAAAACCAATAGCAATTTCGATAAAAAATATCGCCAACAAAACCGTTAAATATATCAATGTCGTAACCGATAACACAATAGATAAATATATCGATAACAATATCGATTATTATTACGATAGGTTTCGATCATATCGATAGCAAAATCGGTAGCAATATCAATAGAAAGTTCGATAACAAAATCGATAAAAAGGAACAGTCCAGCGCCTTCGTCTTGGTCTGCAGGCTGTATC
>NW_016176596.1:434-9101 GCF_001687245.7 Rhagoletis zephyria | reverse complement strand
AAACAACTAAAGGTTAACCCCCGTTTCCAAGAGCACATAATTTTTTTTTACTGCAAATTTACAATACTTTATACTTTTTCTATACATATTTGTTGATCGATTTATTAGGAGATATTTTCAGTTTCTTATCAGTGCATTGTGAGACAACTGGTTCATATAAAATCTTTTTATTACCACATTTCTAGGGGGAAGCTTGACAGGAATGTTATGATTTGATAGGCATATGTACACTTTTTTTTATTGATAGTAATCTCGGCAAAACAATTGGAATTTTAAATAATTAGTTTCGTGAACACGTTCAATTTGTACACTCATACATATGTATGTACGTTTTTGTTTTGAAAACAAATCAATCCTGACCTTAGTACAACATCAAAATAATATGATCTATAATTTGATAATGTTTAGTAGAATGAAGTGTGTTTACGAAATTGTAATACATATATTTATGACTTGCGTTATATGCATAGGTACATACATAAGCCATTGTTTCTTTTTTTTTTAATTTTTCATCAGCGCACAGTGGTCCAAAAATTTAATTTACTGTTCAAAATATTCCAGAAGCCTTAATTTTTCAACCGATTTAATGAATAATTTTTAATTTAAGGAAAGCTAATAAAATGTGGAAGTAACTAATTTTTTTTTTTATTATACATTTTTTAGTGCAAATTTCAGAAAAAGTAGCAACTCTGCAGAAAATCGATTATTCCATTCCAGTCAATAAATGTTACATAATAAAAGCGAGTTGAAAACAGTTAATAGAGGTGCAGTTTCAGGGCTCATTTTATTTAAGTATAATAAAGCAACATTCCTGGTGGTTCCAGTTGTTCTTTCGTACATTTGGGTGGTGCATTTTCCACTCGCCCTCAATGAATTTTTGAGCATTTCCTGTGCGTTTAAAAGAAGTTTGCATAAATTTAAAAAATATACTATATGGTACCGCATGCTTAATAAATTTACTAATAGATACTAAATGTTCTTGGGTAAAAAAAAACCCCAAAGAAAAAAAAAATATCACAAATAATCTCATAAAACCACTATAAAAAATAAAGATAAGTAATGATAAGCACTTTAATATCACAGTAAATTGCAGTTAACAAATAAAAAAAACACCGTTATGAAGACACGAGGTACTGTCATCACGCACCTCTACACACATTCACGTATACTTTGCAAGCAATGCACCTCAACAAATTATCGCTACGCTGCACTGAACTTCTAAATAATCCTGAAAATGCAAAACAAAATAAAAATCCAGCCGAGTTTATCCTTATGTTCTCTTTTATTGTAATTCCAGTGGTTCGATCAACTCCTTGGCCGCCAACAATCAGCAAAATGATACCGACGTTTTGAATAATGACGAATTTGCCGAAGCTGCTGCTGTCGAAAGTCGCATCAAGATGGTTATAAATGAAGAAAAGTTTGTAGATTCGAAATTCGAAATTTAAAAATATCTAAATTTCACCATTTCCTTTTTCTTTTGTTCTTTTATAAGTTTTCGTCTTGGTCTTTTACTTTATTTAACTCATCAAATCGAACTTCGTATCTGTGTGTGTGTGTGTGTGATCTCCTTATGAATATTAAATAAAATATACAAATCACATACTTTTATAGAACCCATAATTTTTACTTTTCTTATCAAATGTGTGCCGTACTTCTCCTAAAAAAGTCTTCATTCTCATAAACATAGTACTTGCTTTTTTTCGATTACTATATTGTTCTCATTTATCATGTTTGCATAATTTCTGATTGTTTAGTAGGTAGGTACTATTGCTTCTTTTGTAGTCATATGAATCTTTAAATATCACATGGTTTTTTATGCTCAGTCCAACAAAAAACGATAGTAAATTCAAACGAGCTTTTTGTGGCGAAAAGAAGCTTTGCACTTTTATAATTTTTTAATTGGTTTCTATATTTACCTAAATTCAACGTTACTTTTTATAAGCTCTATAATCTACACTTGAGTTTGATCAATTTTGGTTATTTTTATTTACTATTTATGTTTATTATTTTTTCAATAACGTCTAGCTTAGTATATAACAAACACCATATTTCAAACGTTGTGTAAAAATTATAAAAAATCCGCAATGTCTCATCTAAATTTTCAACTCTTTAATCAGATTTTTCCGATTTTTATATATATTTTTTTTTCAGTATGCAGTTTTGCAGCCCAATAAATTCTAGTGCAAAGAATGCAAGTTCGGAGTTAGTCAAAAATCACATTGATTTTTGAGAATTTTGTTTTTCGGAAGGTGTTTTGCATTTTTTCCGTATAAAGTATTTTCAAAGTTTATTTTGTGTGGAAGAGACTGCATGAAAAAAAATTGGCAAAAATCAACGGTAATTCCTAGCTACTTAAGTACTTTATTATAATAAAATTGATTGGGCTACAATTCTGCGTACTCAAAAAAATTATAAAAAAATCTGATTAAAAATTTGAAAATTTGCTGAATTTTCGGGAGTTTTGCACAAAGTTTCGGAACTACATTTTTATGTTTTTTGTTGTAGAATGAGCGATATTTTTATAACAAATTGGCGGAAAAATATTAGAAAAAAAAAAATTGGTGCATATATTGCGAAAAATTTGCTGTGCAAATACTTTTTGCCGGTGTGTATGTATATTCAAGGTTTTTAATTTCCCCAAACAAAGGGGCCTGTCTGAGTAAATATGTAGATAATGTTTTTAAATGACTTACCATTGATTAACCTCAATGCACCTCCCAGCAGGAAAACGGAAATAGTTCCGAACTATTGAACTCACTATCGCATCTTCGTTTTGGCACGATGTATCTCACTAGTTTGCACTCATCCGCTTTGCTGAGTGTATGAAATTTCTGCGTGTTACGTTAGCATAAATTTATTTCAATAAATCTCAACATATTTAAACTCAGTCAAACACATAGGAGATTTGCACATTTTTGTTTTAGTAACCGCCTTCAAAATACATACAAATTTTCAAACTATAACCTTTAAACTCTTTCAACTGACAACCATATTGTAATACATGTTTCAATTCCCCAAATCCAATAAAGGAATTTCAAAAGCATTTTGTAATATTGTAATAATTAATTTAACTTTTTAAATAACTTGAATTGAATCTAATTTTTAAACAGCTGTCAAAACTTTCAAACCTCAAAATACTCGTAAGTGTTCAAACACAAGATTTCGTTTGATACTAATATTTTAATAAATGCTCCATTTAACTTGTGAACAATTAAATTAAATTGGACTTATCAAACATATGGCAACCCCTTCCAAAATATTTTCAAACTGTAACCTTCTTAAACGTCTTTCGTCTGACACCCATAATGTAATATTTTTTTTCCTAATCAAGTTAATGTAATTGAATTTTCGAGCCAGGTGGCAACCCTCTTAAAAAGATTCAATGACCTCTCTTAAACCTTTTCCAATTTGGCACTCGTATTTCGATATTTGGTCAATCCTTTTAATTTAAAATAATTAAAATAGATGGTAACTCTCTATATACATAGCTACCTTCCCCTAGTCGAGACAAACACATACATATGTAGGTGTGCATCTTCTCTTTTATATACAGTCAGCGTCAAAAATATGCATACCTTAGCGTGTTGACTATTTTATTTATTTATTTTCCATACCAATTTTTTCTTATTTTTTAATAAAAAATATAGTTGATTCAACAGCAAAAATCACAATAATTTTTTTTTTCTAATTTCATAGTGAACTCGGGAAAAATGGCAAAAATGTTCAACGAAACCGTCGATTTTCGAGAGTTTTATTCGATGATATTTTGCTCTCTCAATTTTCCCTACTTAACTGTCACAGTTTTCTGAAACTTTGGATAATACACTCTTAATGTTATGGTGTTATCGATTGCTTACTTATAGTCTATACATAGTAAGTTTTTGATATTTTTTTTTTTGCTGATGGAGTTATAAAAAATTTGGCATGGAAAATATAATTAAATAAAGTCATCCTATACTTATTTTTGGCGCTCACGATTATATATAGACTGCCAAAATACGGATATATTTGTAGGCTACAAAATCCATTCATTGCAATGGAACTACGACACTAATGAGTTATTTTAGAATTCTATACTTGATTTTCGGCAGGGTTGGTATAGAAAAAAATTATATTTCCGCACTTGTTTACGAATACTGAGCGAGGGTATGCGTGCGCTCGAGATGAAAATACGAAATTATTTAAAAGATAAAAAACGCTCTCTGAGGGTCGACTCTCATTCGAAAGTTATCTTTAAATTTGTGCACTAAAAATCGATCGCTATTTAATTGCTGCATGTAAGTTAGTTCTCCACTGTGAAAACGGCCTTTATCGTGATAAAAACTTGTTTTTTTTAACGGATGTTTTTCACCTTTTCAATAACATTCTTCAGATAGCAAAAACGCTTAATTTTTATTGGTGTAACATTTTTCAAATTGGCTGCAAATACTTACTTGGCATTGAACGTGAAAAGAGTTGGGTCGTAAAGAAATTTGTGTATGACTATTAACATATCTATTTTTGCATATAACTACATCTCCAATTGGCACCAAAAATGAACCATCAGTACACTTCAACGGCAATTGCATTAAGGTTTCTGTTCTATTTTTAACCGACTTCCAAAAAACGAGGAGGGTATCAGTTCGTCGGAATATTTTTTTTTTATTAAATTTTTTTTTATTTTTTATGTATGTTACCGCATAACTTTGGACCACGTTTTTTTTGCATCGGAAAGGTAGTGTCTCAGAGGTGGTCCTATACTAATCTGGTTTAGATCCGATCATTGGATATATATATATTGAAGTCGGTTTTGTTTTTTGCTTAAAAACTACCGTCGTTGGAGATTCTATATATATTCATATCACACACGATATTTAATTTACCCTCTTTTTTTCTCTTTTCAGCTACTCCTACGAATTAATTAAAGAGATCGCTGATTTCTTTTTGGAGCGCACCACCATTCGTCCCAAGGTTGGCATAATTTGCGGTTCGGGTCTAAACTCGCTGGCCGATCACATCACAGACACGCAAGCCTTCGACTACAAGGACATCCCGCATTTTCCTGTCTCTACAGTTGAAGGTCATGTGGGTCGCATGATTTTTGGCTATCTAGAAGGCATGCCTGTGGTGGCCATGCAAGGTCGCTTCCACAACTACGAAGGTTATCCGCTAACCAAGTGTTCTATGCCTGTGCGCGTTATGAAGTTAGTCGGCATTCAATATCTTTTTGTAACAAATGCTGCAGGCGGTCTAAATCCCAAGTACAAGGTCGGCGATATCGTCATCGTGCGTGATCACATCAATATTATGGGCATTGCTGGCAATTCACCACTGCAAGGACCCAACGATCCACGTTTCGGTCCCCGTTTCCCGCCCATGAAAAATGCCTACGATCGTCATTTGGTAGGCAAGGCGCGAAAGGTTGTACGCGAGATGGGCATTGAAAATGATGTGCACGAGGGTGTCTTGATTTGCTTGGGTGGACCTAACTATGAAACGGTGGCAGAACTGAAAATGCTACGCATCATGGGCGTCGATGCAGTGGGCATGTCCACCGTGCACGAAGTGATAACCGCCAGGCATTGTGATCTCACCGTATTCGCGTTCAGTTTGATAACAAACAAGTGTGCGACCGATTACGACAGCAGTGAAGAAGATGCAAATCATGAGGAAGTAGTTATGGTGGGCAAGTCGCGGCAGTCTATTTGCGGTGAACTAGTGTGTCGAATGGTAAAGAGTCTGGCAGATGACATGTCTCAGAAGAATGGAAGTAAATGATTGACGGCTGCATTAGACTAGTGAAAAAAGGATAAGAATATTAGCAAAAAAGTGAACGTGTTTATACTGCAACTGCAATTCATAATTATTGTTGTATGTAAGTGCGAGATCACTGGAAATTCATTACCATGTGGACGTAAAAAACGGTATTTTAGTAGTGTAACGTTGGCGATTTATAATATATTTGTAGCTTTAGTTGTAGCTAGCTATTGTTGCTACATTGTAGCTATTTATTTTTAAAATGTTTCGTAAGAGAGTTTAAGTGAAACTGTGTATGACAAAATCGGATAGTATATTGCACAGGAATTTATTTTATTTTTAATAATGTGAGTGCATTTTTTAGCCACGCATTTATGTATTTGTCTTTACCTTCGGCTAAGCGAAATATTTATACGGTTAACTATCTAATTTAATATAAAGTTAGCAAAACATAAAATGTTTTAACCAAATAAATTTATGTGAAGCGAGTAAACTATTGCCTACGACTT
This sequence comes from Rhagoletis zephyria, assembly GCF_001687245.7. NCBI lineage: Eukaryota > Metazoa > Arthropoda > Insecta > Diptera > Tephritidae > Rhagoletis > Rhagoletis zephyria. Next base: position 2,853 of record NW_016176596.1, on the reverse strand, counting down.
ATTTATTAAAAAAAAACCAAAAAAAAAAAAAATAGTGTTTCCCCAAAACTATATGGCCTCTAAAGCTTATAAAATCGTTACTTTGAATAGTTTCCAAAAAGTCGATTAAACGACGAAATTTCTATCAAGACTTCTTAGACCGGATTTCCAATACCTAGTGGGTATTCAGCATTAGCTATGCACAGTGTTGGACATATCATTTTAAATCAAATTCAAAATTATATTGTTTGCTTGTTTGGTTTATTTATTAATTTCTAAGATTTTTCAATTAAAATGGAGTTCATTTCCTAAAAAATACAATATACACTTAAGGTTACAATATTGTAGAATACTGAAAAAGATTCATTAAATTTTCATCATAATTTCAAACCTTTTTTTTTTAGAAGTGTTGAAATTTTTTTGGCATTATACAGTTTTATAGCCCATTCAATTTTAGCATCATAATGTGCAAGTTTCAAGTGGCTAAAAATGTGATTGCGAATTTGATGATTTTTTTTCAGCTTTCTACAAAGCTTTGAGCTTAGGGTTATATGGTATTTGTTATGAAATGAACCGTATTTGAATTAAAAAGCCTTATAACCCATAAATAAATATAGGTCGCCAACAATACCATTTTGAATTTGATCCAAAATTATACATATGTCCAACACTGTATGTAAATATATACACTAGGGCGGGTCAGTTTGTATGGTAGGTTTTTCCGACTACGCGCATAAAGCAAAGAAAAATTCTACGTTTAAGTCTAAGCGAATTTGTCGAAGAAACCATGGGCGAAAATAGGTTTCTTAGCATTTTGCTGTATTTTCGTAAAGAAGGGCTTAAATTTTGTATAAAAACAGGATTCCGTTTTTTTAATTAATTTTTAAATTTTAAATTTTAAAAGGTTTAATAATTAATTTTTTTATTATTTATTTTTAGTATTTTTTTATAAAAATATCAGGGACCGAAAATAACAGTTTTTTTAACCTCTATTTATGTATATTTTTTTTTTATAATCTAATACAAAAGAAATTCATATACCTGAACCAAGGTTTGTTCTATGGAAATTAAATAACATCTTTTATTGAAACATTTTCCTCTTTAAGACATTCCAGTTTTAACGCAAAATATACTTTACATGTAAACAAGTAATTTTTAGCAGAAAAAAGAACCGACAAAAAATATATATATATATATTTATCGAAATCTTATCGAAATCGGTTGACGTGGTCCAAAGTTATGCGGTAACATACATACAAAAAAAATAAATAAAAAAAAATAAAAAATATTCCGACGAACTGATAACCTCCTCCTTTTTTGGAGGTCGGTTAAAAAAAGAGTCGTAACGTTTACTTTGTTTATCAAAATTTTAATACAAAAGCTAGTTTTGGTTAGTCGCATACAATTTTTTTCGGAAAGCTATACGATTATCGATTGTAAGTACATTGAAAATCGGAACGTCCGAACGCTTCAAATAACTTTTGTTCATATTGTTCTATGTAGGTACCGTTACTCACAAAATTGAGTATACGTTTTTTAGTTAGTATTTGCAATTTTTTTTTTGTTAATTTGGTGTTAAAATATGGTTTATATTTTAGCAAACCCCATTCAAACCGTGTACGAAAATTATGAAAAATTGCCAAGTTTCAGCAAAATTGCAAACTTTTTAACAAGAACTTCTAAAAAAATTAGTTATGTAGTTTTAGCAGATTTTTAATAATTTTCGTACACAGCTTCATATTTGAATTTAAATAGGGGCTTGCTAAAATGTAAGCCATATTTCAAAACAAAATAAAATACAAAAAAAAAAAATAGCATGTACAACATTGCGAATATTAATAAAAAACCCATTAGACTTAGTCAGACTCAGCATAGTATGGTTTGGAGGCGTCGATATGTACTTCAACGAACGTTAACAAATGCCTTCATGTAAATTGTAAAAAATCGGAACGTCCGAACAAGTTTGAACAAAAGGCAACCCCTAGCTTCGGTCAAAAAAAATTTCGAAACTGCCTTGCGAAAATACTTTACTCTCAGAGGTTTACCCCGAATTTTTTTTTTTCGTTTACTTGTAAAGTTGTACGTTCTAATGTATGTAAATTCATTCTTAAAAATTTAAGTACTTTTTGTTTGTATTTGTTATTGTAATATTTTCGTAATTTTGTATATATGTTTATAATTTTTTTTTTATTTTTTTTACGCAGTTGGCACCCATATTTTTAAAATCAATTGACGAATGCTTTAGAAGAAATTAGTTATGATTACTGTATTTCATATCTTTTACTTTTTTGGAAGATGGCAACTCTTAGCAAAAATGTCTGGATGCATTAAACTTGCCTCAACACTAGCTTATAATTGTAAAATAATTTAGCTCGCATACAAATATGTAATATTTTATCGATATGTGGCAACTCTATTTAAAAATATTTTTTTTTTTTGG
>NW_016176596.1:0-316 GCF_001687245.7 Rhagoletis zephyria | reverse complement strand
CTTCATCTTCATCTTCATCTTCGTCTTCATCTTCATCTTCATCTTCATCTTCATCTGCATCTTCGTCTTCATATTTTCCTTTTTCCTGATCTATATCTTCAATCTTTTCTTCATTTACTTATTTATTTAAATTTTCCTTCCTCTTTGTCTTTATATTTAGGTTTCTTTACTTTTATTTTAATCTTTGCCTTTATCCCTTTCTTCTTCTACATACTCAACTTGCATGAATCTTAATCTACATAAATCTGATTAATAAACTGCTGCTTAGCACGTTTCTGTAATTCAGTACCAATATTAAAGCATACATTTAGGAGGC
>NW_016176595.1:7454-9101 GCF_001687245.7 Rhagoletis zephyria | reverse complement strand
GGGCAACAGTCTCTTCGAGTGGAAGAAGAGCGAACCGGTGTGGATGAGCGAGTACGAGCCGCCTATTCAGTTCTGATTGGGCACACTGTGTGCCTTCTCAGCTGCTGTTTTTGAAGCTAAAAACGATTAAAATTTCAAAGTTAGGTTGAGTGTTTGGCTCTAAATTTAGGCCCAGTTGAAGGTGTAATAATGAAACCGAAAGACAGCTGTGAAGCCTTTAATTGTAGTTTGTGAAAATGCATTCCATCATCATCATCAGCTGATATTACATCAAGTAAAAAGGAAATGGGGTTCTCTCTACAAATAAAATTAGGAAAAGGCATAAAAGGAATAATAAATAATAAGGAATAAGAAGGTTGAAGATTGACGATTGTTGTGTATTATATAAGGAGAAAGAAATTGAAGAAGAGTAAGAGGAGGAAATGAAAAAGTCTAAGACGACTGCTGCAGAATCGGGTAGTAGTTCGACAGTGAAAGGAGAGGGGAGCACTGCAGAGTGGAATGAAAAAGTGACATTTAGCGATTTGAAAAACAGACAGGCAGAGACACACAAGTACGCAACTTACCTTTTTACTGGTAGCCAGATCCATTTGGCGAATGTCCAGCAGAGTCCATGCGGCTGTACTTTCCGCTGAGCAGAGTAGAAAGGAGTGAATGTGATGGTTTTAGAAAAATGTGAAGGAGGAGATTGAAGGTGAAGGCGGCAAGTGAAGACAAAGTAGGCGAAGCAGTCAGAATTTGTACAGGAGGACTGTTCAGAAGTTCAGAAGAGATTTGGGACGGTGAGAGTGGTGAGAAAGAGAGAGAGGCAGACCGAAGAAGAGAAGGGAGATCACAAAAAGTTTGGCGAGTTAGAGATTTAGAGTGGGAGTGGCAATGGATGTGGTAATGGGGGCGAATCTGTTTAGAAAGGACTGCTGCAAAGGTTAATCTTCTCAAATGATCCAAAAAAGTTCTCGTCGCTAGTGAGAGAAATTGAAAGGAGGGGAGGCACTCGTGCGATAATAAGGGGGGAGTGTGTGAAGAGGACTGCGAAATCATGGGCGGCGATCAGAGAGAGAGAGAGAGAGTTTTTGTTGCGGTTCTTCTTCTCCTCATCACTATTCTCCGTCCTACTTCTCCTTCCGCAGAAGCCTCTCAGAGAGACGCCCAAGTCCCCTACCAGAGGCTTCTCTTATCCGATTACCGCCCTTGACCGCTTTGCTCCTCACATATCGAGCTGCTGCGGTGATGCCACTGGTCCAACAACATCCTAGCCGAGCACGTTGATCTTGCTCTTTTCGGTAGTTACCTTTGACCGAACCGATGGCACAACCAAACTCTAGCACTTCTCGATTACGCAGTTCGAGATCAGCGGACGGAACAGCACCAGTAGCAGCAATGTGATTATGGATGTTCAATTGAACTAAACTTCCGTCTTGAAAGTTGTNTTCACCAACCTTCGACTCTGCTCCTCTGCCTTGATGGTGGCCCCGACGGTGAAGACCTCTTCGGGGTTGATTCCTGTGAGGTGCTTTTTTCCGTGGAATAACCTTTTCACCATCTGCTGAACCTTTGGAATGCGAGATGATCCACCGGCGATAATGATCGCATCAATGGCTTTCTTCTTCAGGCCCGCCTCATTGAGCACCTTCTTCACGGGATTCA
>NW_016176595.1:5040-7337 GCF_001687245.7 Rhagoletis zephyria | reverse complement strand
CCACCTCTTGGTGGAGCTTCTGCACAACTCGGTTATCGCTGCGAATGTCCTTGCCAGTCTTCTCCTTGTACAGCTTAATGAAGTGCTCCATCACGTTCTGGTCAAAGTCCTTTCCGCCAATGTGAGTGTCACTGTTAGTGGCCATCTCCTCAAAGACGCCGTTGTTGATGGCCAGCAGAGAGACATTGACTGTGTGACTGCCCATGTCGAAGATGAGCACCTTCTCCCCGTTGGGGGATTTGTCCAGACCGTAGGCAATGGCTGCGGCAGTGGGCTCGTTGATGATTCGCATCACATTCAGACCGGCGATGGCTCCGGCGTCCTTTGTCGCTTGACGCTAAAAATTTTTAGTTTGAAAAAAGTAAATTGTTAAGAATGAAACTTGGGTAACCGGTCCAAAAAATCCTACTTGGGCATCGTTAAAATATGCAGGGACTGTGACCACGGCGTGGGTGACCNCGTTGAAGTATGTAGGAACAGTGACCACGACGTGAGTGACCTTCTGGCCCAGGTACGCCTCGGCGGTCTCCTTCATCTTCAGCAGTACCATTGCACTGATCTCCTCGGGGGCAAACACCTCATCACCGGTGCTCGTCTTTACTTTGATATGCGGTTTTGAGTTCTTTTCAATCACTGTAAAAACAAGTATTGGTAAGCAGAATGTTCAAGATGCTCAATGACTTACTCTTAAAGGGGAAGAACTTGAGATCATGTTGGACATTTTTGTCAGTCCACTCGCGACCAATGAGTCGCTTCGCATCAAAGACGGTGTTCGTCGGGTTCAGTGCCATCTGGTTCTTGGCGGCATCGCCAATCAGTCGCTCGGTGTCGGTGAAAGCTGGTCAGGTAGAAAAGAACGAATACGTTCATTAGACATTGTCATAGAAAAGGCGAGCTCAGTTCAGATAACCGCAAAATCTTACCAACATAGGAGGGGGTGGTTCGATTGTCCTGGTCGTTGGCGATGATCTCCACTTTTCCGTGCTGGAAGACGCCGACGCAAGAGTAGGTCGTGCCCAGATCAATTCCGATACCGGTCATGGTCTGGTGGGGGAGTTGGAGTTGGAGTTAGAGGAGAAAGAGGTAAAGAGAGAGAGAGATGGAATTTAGAAGCGGTGAATGTAAGTGAACACGTGTGGCGAAAAGGGAAGCTGTGGTACCACTTCAGAAACGCTGTTACTGAATTTCGAAATTAATTTGTGTACATTCAGAAAAGTTGTTATGATGCACAGTTGTGCCATCTATCGTATAGCAGTGTTCAACAGAACAGAGACAGCTGCTGCTTTGTCTTGATCACAGCGCGCTATTCCTCACACACCTCTTTCACAGCCATCTCCGATCCTCTGCTCTGGACCACCGCTGGAACTGTTGCCGTCTTTGCGGTGGCCTCCTACGTCGTGGCCAAGCACCACCGAAGCATCCTCAAGGTGCCCAAGGCAGTTCAAGTGTCTGGTAAGCCTGTCAGCCACCCAAACACTCACTGATCATGTCAACTAACTTCGATCACTATTATTTAACAATTCCTTCTACTAGATCGCCTGGTGTATGTCCTTCAGCAGCAAACCTTCACCCTGGTGCCTCTGCTGGTGGCTCTGGTGCACGTCATGCTCGTCTGCTGCAACTCCAAGGCTCGCACCCCACTGTCTGGCTATGAGCAGCTGGTGGACAAACCAGTTCGATTTCTGAACACCACCGTTGACCAACTCATCCTGGCCACCTTCCTCTCTGCGGACCTTCTCTTTGACATTCCCTTCCTCACGTACACCTTCGCCATTGGCCACCTCTGTTGCGGCCACTGTCGTCAACCTTCTCTAAGCCACTGGACTGAGCAAGCACTTCCCACTGCCCTAAGCGCGTCGCTCATTCTCCTGCACCTCTACTCCCATCTATTTATACCATCGTTTCACCGACATTATCATCATCATCATCACCGTCTAGTGCACTTCTTCTTTTCCTCCACTGGGAAAACTCCTGCTGCTGCTACCGCCGACGCTCTCTCACTCTTCTACTACTGCTCACTCAACGCGGCACCTTTGCTTTGTCGCCTCTACGGTGGTGGAGGTGCACAGCCTGTCGGCAGGTTTAACGCCGAGTCCGAACAAAGCAGTCCTCTTCAGTCCTGCCCGAATCCGCCACCCGCCCATCACCACAGCCAACTCTGCCAGTTCATCGGCATCACCATCTTCATCAAAGCTCACAGTGAGGATGGTGAAGTCGAGGAAAATGATTCAAAACAAACAATGTAAGAGTAAGTATGATTGTTTTTTAATATCCACTGTTCTCACTTCTAAACACAC
>NW_016176595.1:4301-5009 GCF_001687245.7 Rhagoletis zephyria | reverse complement strand
CATTCACCCTTGTGGCAACAGGGTGGCCACCGGCGGCCAGGACAACTACGCTGGTCAGGTTGCCATCTGGGACATGGCGCCCATCAGGTCCATCGATGAGGAACAAACCAAACGGTCGGCCAATCTGCTCTGTGCACTAGACAGTCACCTACTGTGTGTGTACGCCGTTCGGTGGAGCAGCTCCGGCTTCTACCTCGCCTCAGCCGGCAAGGAACAGTTGGTCATGGTGCATGCCTCGATGGATCAACGGAGTGGCAATGATTCATATGAACTGGTGACCACACTCTACGGCCACGTTGACTCGATCCTCGACCTGAGCTGGTCCCACGGCGACCAGTGGCTCGCCTCCTCCAGCAGCGACAACACGATCATCATCTGGAACGCTCATCAGTGGCCGAAAAAAGTTACCACTCTGCGCGGACACTCTGGCCCGGTGAAAGGCCTCGCCTTTGATCCGACCGGCACGTACCTCGCCTCACAGTCGGACGACAAGTCGCTGCGAGTGTGGCGAGTGAGCGACTGGACAGAGGAGGTGGTCATCTCGGAACCCTCTGAGCAGTGCGGCGGCACGACGCACGTCCTTCGTCCAGCCTGGTCGCCAGATGGGCAGTTTCTCGTGTCGGCGCAGGCGATGAACAACTGCGGCTCAGTGGCGAAGATCATCGACCGGCAGGACTGGCGAGCGGACAAGGACTTTGTCGGCCACCG
>NW_016176595.1:1660-4279 GCF_001687245.7 Rhagoletis zephyria | reverse complement strand
CCCGTGATGTGTTTCAACCCGAACATCTTCAGGTTCCAGTCGGTGGCGGCGGTTGCAAGCAAGGCCAGCAAAGGAAGTGACAAAGGCGACAAGGAGAACAAGGAGGCGAAGCTGAAGCGACAGAGCGTCATTGCCGTCAACTCCCACGACCAGTCCATCTCAATCTGGGCCACGGCCCGCGGCGGTCGCCCGCTGATGGTCTGCAAGGACCTCTTTGAGAACTCCATACTCGACTTTTCCTGGTCGCCCGACGGCTACAAGCTGATGGCCTGCTCTTCAGATGGCACTGTTACCTTCATCGAGTTCACGGAGAAAGAACTGCACAGCAAAGTCATTAGCAGCAGCAAGAGCGCTATCACGAGCAATCTCATTGAGGACGGTGATATGGCGTTGCTGCGGAAGAAGCAGCAAAGTGCAGTTAAAGAACTTTTGTCTACAGGTTTCATGCCTGTCGCCGCCGAAGATCTCCCCAGCACCAGTAAGAAGCCCTCTTCTGTGGAGATGTTCGGCAACAACAACTCAAACTCCTCGAAAGGTGCCATTGGCGGTGGCCTCCGTCTGGCAAAAGGACCACTGAAAGAGCAGATTGAAAATCATTCTGCTGACAGTCGTCGTCGCATCATTCCGCTCTTCATTCCCCTGGTCAGTGATGCACTTGTAAATGAAGAGATGGACCATTGTGGAGGCGGTGGAGGTGGCTCGGTGGTTGCCAGTGGCAGCACTTCAGCCGCCGCTGGCTCGTTCAACTCGATGTCCTTCAGCTCGAGCAGCGAGGCGAAGAGTAAAATTGTAATGGAAACCCGTGGTGAATCGAACTCGCCGATGGAGTACATGACCTACGTCTCTAGCGATCAAGTGATGTCGAATGGACTGACGAATGCGAAGACGACGACAGCCGCTTCGGCTGGCAAAGGAACGTCCAAAGGAGCTAAAGGAGGTGGCTCCAAGTCACAAGTTCGGCCTGAGTCCTCTGATGACTCCTCTTCCTCAAGTGATATCATCCTTCCACGTAAAGGCAGGAGGAAAAGGAAAGTTGTCAATTTTTTGTCGCAAAGTACAGATGAGGAAGAAGGAGGCTCAGAGCCACAAAAGACGCCGTCAATGAATGTGACTTGCGCCCCCGGAAAGCAGGGTAACAACATGAGCCACAGCAGCAACAACACCAGCAATTCCAGTGAGTACCGGCCAAAGTCACCGGTGCCTTCTACCTCATCTGCTGCCACCACCACTTTCACCAACGGCACAATGGTCAAGGCGGCCAACAAGGTGGCGAACAGTAGCAACAGCACGTCACACGTTCGACCTGAATCCTCTTCCGACTCCTCTTCAAGTGATATCATCCTTCCGCGTAAAGGCAGGAGGAAAAGGAATTTTGCCAATTTTATGTTGCAAAGTACAGATGAGGAAGAAGGAGGCTCAGAGCCGCAAAAGACGCCGTCAATGAATGTGACTTGCGCCCCCGGAAAGCAGGGTAACAACATGAGCCACAGCAGCAACAACACCAGCAATTCCAGTAAGTACCGGCCAAAGTCACTGATGCCTTCTACCTCATCTGCTGCCGCCACCACTCTCACCAATGGCACAATGGTCAATGCGGCCAACAAGGCGGCAAACAGCAGCAACAGCACGTCACACGTTCGACCTGAATCCTCTTCCGACTCCTCTTCAAGTGATATCATCCTTTGCCGGCCAAAGAGAAAAAGAAAAATGAATTCTAAAAATATTCTACGTGCAAATAAAAAACGGCGTCTGCAGCAGCAGGTAAAAGAGGATAAAGGAAAATCTGGAAAGTCGTCTGGGGTCGGCGCGAACCAACAAGCTAGTAAACAGCAACAAATGTCAAATGTCATCGATGGTGTGTCTAGTATCAGGTTGACTGAAGCGAGTGCACTACCAAATGGCCCCAAATCTATCGCCTCTCACGGGGCTGACATGATGAGGACGGCAGCAGCTGCATCCTCCACCCTCGCCACCAGCAAATCTTCCTCCTCTACCACTGCCAGGGCAAACAATCGCTCAAACACTGCTACCTCTTCCTCCTCATCAGTCTACTCACGCCGACACAACTTCTTCCCTGCTCTGAGGTTAAACTTTCAGCAGTCCTCAAAGATTAGCACCAAACTCTTTACCTGCTCAGAGACGGGCAAGGTGTACAGTAAGTCATTTGTTTTTGTGCCTGCTTAGTTTCCCCTAACTTATTACATTTGTTTTGTCACAGCTGCCGACGTAGAGCGTCCGCTGGTGTCGTCCTCCTTCTGCAAGCTAGCGGTGGTGGTGGACGTTGAGAAGCCACTGTGGAGCGTCCTCCTCTCTCCGACCATCTGCACCCTGGTCGCCAACCAGGCCCTAGTGGTGGCCGCCTGTGATGACCGCAGCTTGACTGTCCTTGACATGTCCACTGGTCGCCGCTTGTACTCGCTTGTCGAATTTGTCGAATCGCCCGTCGCGCGGATGGTCCTCACCAATCGGTCACACCTGCTGGTGATTACCTGCAATGCCAATCTGTGGTTGTGGGATCTGCAGGATCATTTGCAGGCCAAGGTATGATTATCAACAGTGATGAAGGTGGCTTGCTTGAAATGCATACAATTACACTCCTTTTTCCCCTTTTCAGGTACT
>NW_016176595.1:516-1637 GCF_001687245.7 Rhagoletis zephyria | reverse complement strand
CTGCTAAAGGGCGAGTCACTGATTTCGCTGTTGTTTCACCCAAAGACGGGCGAGCAGCTGTCCATTCTGAACGCGTCGGTGGAGGCCAACGGCCGCCCAGTGGTGGCAGTGGCCAATGGGCTGACGTACGCCTACGAGAGTGACCTCTCCTCCTGGGTGCTCATTGCCGATGTGAGCAATCCACTGAGTGCCTGTACTGATCTCAAGCCTACCTCACTGACGGCTGTGAGGGGCGCCCCGGCGGTGGCCAAAACGCCCAGGTAAGGACCTCTTTGTTTGGTGACTAATTATACCTAATCACTGATTTTTCCATTCTTACTCAGTCGTTCAGTGCAAAACTTTTTCTCTACGAACGCACCCACTGCTCAGCAAGAACTGATTAGCTTCATTGAGCGTCAGCTGGAGTTGGCAAAGAGGACCGCCAGCAGCAAAGACTACCGCTTCTGGCTGACCTCACTCGTGCAAAATCTAGTCTTGCATCACGCCTCCGGCTTCGACACTGAAGTCATTGAGCACCGTCTGCGTGAGCTGTGTGATTTTCTCATTGGTGGACAGTTTCCTCAAAGTGCCGCTGCTGCTGCTAGTGCTGGTCTCAGCACTTCAGTGGTCTCTTGCTTCTCCACACCGCTGCCTGCCGCTTCGAGGAGTAGAATAACGTCCACTTCGGTGATGGGAGGTGGTGGTGACAGTGTGAACAACGACAAGGTACTGGGCATCAGCAAGCACGAACTCCTCCGGGAGGTGCTGACCGTTCTCGCCTCCAATCTCGACCTGCAGAGGCTCTACTTTGAGTACAAAGGCCAGCTGGACAGCTTCAACCACAGCAGCAGCAGCAGCAGTCACTACCTGCCGATGACTGCCTCCACCGTCTTCCACTCTACTACTTATCATCATCAGCCCACCACTCCAAAGGCCGGCACGGCGGCAACTGCTGCTGCTGCTGCATCGGGCGACACTGCTGCTATGACTGAGAAAATGAATTGTGACTGAAAATGTGACTTTTTGAGATGATGGTGGTGACTGGTGTGAAAAAGCCTTTTTCTTTTCTCTCTTTTCTTGTCTTCTCTTCTCTTTGACCTCATGATACTGTCTTTCTTGTCGCTTCATTTCGCCATGGTATA
>NW_016176595.1:0-435 GCF_001687245.7 Rhagoletis zephyria | reverse complement strand
CCCCCACCACCACCATTTGCCTAGAGTTTGTTGTTTTTAAAACTTATTATTTCTTATTATTTGAAACAATGTTTTTTGTTACTAGTTTTGACAGTTTAATCCGCTCACATTGGAATGCTTTTGTTGATTTATTATTGTGCAGTCATAGCTGCAAACCACTTCTCTCTCTCTCCTTCTTTCTCGTTTCAGTGTGTTTGTGTGTGCCTGAGCTTCATGTCGACGACGACTGGTTCTGTTTACTGAAATCTGTATATTTTTTTGCTTTCTTTCTCTCCTTTCACCGTTTGCTCGCTCATTGCTAAGGAGATGCATGTTGGCCACCTTCGTTCAACCATCATCAGCGACAGTGTGGCTCGTTTGCTCGAGTATGTTGGCTTTGACATTCCGAGAATAAACCATGTCGGCGATTGGGGCACCCAGTTTGGCATGCTGCTT
>NW_016176593.1:6206-9109 GCF_001687245.7 Rhagoletis zephyria | reverse complement strand
AATTTTTGGGGACGCGAAAGTGCGTCAATGAGATTTATTTTTTCTTTGCATATCTGTAAGTTGTTTCTGAAAATGTTTTATATGTAGAAGTGTTACCACCTGTTTAAAAATCAAGTTCAACTTAAATTATAGCAGTTATAAAATTTAAATATGTAGCACAATATGGGCGTCAGACGAAATTGGTTGTGGTTTGAAAATATGTTGAACAGGGTTGCAACCTGAATACAAAGTTAAATTCAATTTATATTTTAGGTTCACTAATTACTACAAAATGGTGAGCAATGAAAATGGCTTAGAAAAAAATGTATTTCCAAATTGCATGTAGGAGCGTTGCCATCTGTTTAAAAACTCAAGTTCAATTTAAATTATAGCTATTAGAAAATTTAAATATGTAGCACGACATGGGTGTCAGAAGAAAGAGGTTGTGTTTTGAAAATATATTGAGCATGGTTGCCACCTAAATACAAAGTTAAATTCAGTTTGTACAATAGGTTAACTAAGTTCTATAAACAGGGTTGCCACCAGTTTAAAGAAGTAGATTCCACTCATTTCGTACATACAATTTCGATTTAGAGTAAAAAATACATACTATCTTTTAATACTACTTAAGCTTATATTTTTCATATCCATTTTTTTTTTTAGGAAATTAGTACTATTTTGTATAGTTTTACTAAGTTCGAAATAGTTTTGTTTGATTAAAAGAAAACAACAATCTTAACAAAGTATTTTAAAAACCTTAAAAATAATTTAGGCAATAGTCATAGACTGCGAGAGTACCAGTTTGACAGAATAAAGCCAAAGATCATGGAAACTAAGGATGGTGTATTGAAAGTGCTACAATGTTTGTCCGAAAAATGGTTTTTGGCCAGGGTATCCTATTAAATTAATAAATAAAACATAATTAATAAATAAAACATTGTAATTCGGGATTACATCGGTACAAACATATCAGAGCTGGCAGACGTTTAGAGTATAAAATCCGTACACGGACAAAAAGTTACAGATTTTACATGGACGAAAACACATGTTTTAGGTCGAAAATCAGTTTTAGCAACGAAAACATGTTTTCGATGTTGGTCAGAACATGGTATAAGTCAAGATGTAGGCGCTGGACTGATTGCTTTTTAAATATTGCACAAAGTTTGAATCTTCGATTTATACCGTTTTTGTTGAAGTATAAGTTATACATTTTGATATAAAAATAATTAAAATTAAATAACATAAAAAACTTCTTAAAACCTTTTCAACATGTGGTGTGCTTATATTTTTGACACGGGGTGTACATGCACATATTCACAATATTTAAGAGAACCCCAATTCAAATGCATAATGCAACAACCCAATTGGCATACAACCCAAAAGACTAAGACGATGGACACACCGCACCACACTTGCACGTGTAAGATCCGAGCAGAAGCAGAACATGTATAGTATCTTTTATCACAATAAGTAGAAGAAAACGCACGCATGATTTTGCGAATCTTTTTACAAAGGCTTTCAGAGGTCTAACATGTGGAAATAAAACCAATGGCAAGGTATATAGCGTCAACAAAGTGATTTGTACCCGAACGAACTGGTATAATAACAAATGATTGCTAGCTCCATATGGTGTCGCCACGGCACTACTCCTTAGCCTTTGTCCCCACACTGCTTTTTCATTGATTTTTATTTTATTTTTTTTATTTAACCCATAAATCGTAAAAATATTACATTGCATGGTGTGTGGTAGTGACATATATTCAGTTAATCATTTGATATAAGCCATGGTGCAGGAGTGCAGAACAAATGTCCAAGATCATGAAACCACAAAGAGGAGGCAGAAGAGAAAGCTAACACAAATTCATTAAATAAACAGTTTTTATTACTGTTTATAGCATTATCTCTATGATGATCTCTTCACAATGGGAATATTTCTACTTTAACTTATGTACAAACCTCCGACGTTTGCATTGGCATACAATTTTTGGTATCTTTTAATTTTTACAACTCTTCACTTTTTCATTTTGTCAGTATACTCGTATCATAGATCAACGTTTAATTAAAATCATAATCATCTTGGTAATTATGGTTGACTAATGTCTACAGAGCGTAGCATATGTTGTATGTGTACATACATAAAAGAGAAGCTGCTCAAAGTATGCAATCTATAGAGTCTGTGTTAAGGTGGTCCAAATGTGGAAGGACGTATGCATAGCTACGTGTTCGCCTTGAAGAGGAGATGGATGGTTCATAGCTAGGTTTAAAGAAAGTTACCAGCTGATTAAAAAATTAAATTGAATTAAATTAATATGATTGATGTCGTGTATAAAAGGCTTAAGTTAATATTTTTTTATTTTTAAAACATCAATATCTTCTGAACTACACAATCTTTTGCAAAACTAATGATGTTAAAATAAAGGTAATTAATTTGTCTTTCACCTAGTTACATTATTTAATGCCTTGTTATATTTATTTTTAAGTCGGAAATATTAAAGAACCAAAAAATATAAATATATATATTTTTTTTGCAATGGCGTTTATTTAAAATAATATTTTAGAAATGGTTACATGTACTATACAGGTCGCATGAAAAGTATTCAAATTATCTTTAAACCAGCATCAGTACTTTTCTAATCGGTCAAGTAGGGTCTGATATTTATACATATTATTTGCGCCAAATAACTTTGCTATGGTTGAAATCAGCGTAAAAATTTCTACCGATTCAATTTTTTTTTTTTTTTAGCTAAACGGTGGGTATTCTAGATTTCCTCTACTTCCGACTGTTTCTGTGTAAATTCTGGAGTACGGAAACAGGCTAAATGTGAATAAGAAAAAGTAAACAAACAAATGTCAACTTAAACTCTGAATTTCTTAAACACCGCAAATGAGAACACTTGACAATTTTTCATAAACACAGAACGTTA
>NW_016176593.1:0-6196 GCF_001687245.7 Rhagoletis zephyria | reverse complement strand
TTTTTTTTAGCTAAACGGTGGGTATTCTAGATTTCCTCTACTTCCGACTATTTCTGTGTAAATTCTGGAGTACGGAAACAGGCTAAATGTGAATAAGAAAAAGTAAACAAACAAATGTCAACTTAAACTCTGAATTTCTTAAACACCGCAAATGAGAACACTTGACAATTTTTCATAAACACAGAACGTTAGACTCGAGTTTATGGCTCAACGGCCCAACAACTAAGAAGAGGGAAACACTTCTTCTGTGGCAGCTTAAATAAACGGTGTAGATACAGAAAAAATGCTCGGATGATTGGTATGTTAATCAAAGTTTTTTTTTTTTTTGTAATTCTTAACTGGACATTCCTTCCTTCCTTCATTCAAATATGCCTTTATACATATTTATTTGAATAGTTGTATTATATTAATCCATTTAAATACACAAATATTAATTTCTATTTAAATGTTCCATTTATATCTGCATACTGAGACATAACACTCTATATTACCTTTCTAGTACATCATTCGAACCTACATAAATTGAATTGTTTTGCTTAAAGTGCAGCGAATTTTAACAGAACAATAATAAACACTTCGTTTGTCCTGTGTAATGCAAGTGAATACTGTATGTGAATGTAAGCATTAAAACAAAATGCATGCAACTATTTGAATACAGTCTTGAGCATGTATTAAAGACCACTGCTAAAAATATAAATACCAGCGAAGGGATTTTTTTTTTGTACAGGTCAATAGATCTGCACCGTTCGTTCGTTTTTCAAAAAGGAGATGTGAAATTAAAAAACTGGGCCTGCAGATGTGCAAAAAGGTGTTAATTTTTCGAACAGAGCTGCCATCGAAATGGCTTTGAAAAGGTTTTATTTCTTAAATACATCTAAAAAATCAAATTCAATTTTAATTTAGGAAATTATGTGAGCACCATATTAAAAAGGTTGAAGAAGGTTGTATTTCGAAAGTATTTTTAGAGGGTTGACATCTGATTGAAAAGTTGAATTTAACTAAAGTATTCACAAGTCGTATGAAATATTAAAATGTGAGTTTCAAACGAATCAGTGATAAGAAGTCTTTGGTCTGAATTTCTTGAATATTTTGTATGTATTCAAAGAGGGTTGCCACCTATTTTAAAAGTTAAATTCATAATGTTTGGTATGTTAAATAAGTTAACAAAATATGGGCATGAATTAAAATGGTTTATTAAAAAGCGTCACTTCTAAACTATAAGAAGTTTTAAAAGTTGAATTATTTATTCATTTCGGCTTGAAAATAATTTTGGAGGGTTCTCTTTATTAAAGCAAATTTTTTATCTTAAATTCTTCCAAATGAAAAATTGGTAGGATTTTTTAAAGGGATTTTTTGATAGGTCAGTTTTAAGGACCCCATTATTCAAAGGCAGATAGTGCTATTGTTTGCGTTTATTGGCGACCTTTTTGCCTACAATATTTCATTTACTTCTCTCCAGATTTAAGAGCGTAGTCCAATGTTAGGCTTATATTTCTCTCCTTATGCATTCTTTGCAATCTGAGCCAACAGTGAGTTTACGTTTTTGCAGCTAGCTGTAGCTGAAAGTAGTATAAAGCTATATAAGCCAACCTTAGCTGAGCAACGACAATAAAAGAGAAGAATTAAAAAGAAAAAATCAACATGCACGTAATACCTTTGGCGCCAATTTGCGCTCGAGACAACAACGCACAAAAAAAATTTAGTTTTTTCCTACTCATACGAATGTGTATATACATACATATGTATGCACTTACATATGTACATAAGTGTTTCTAAGCGCTTGTACGTGCAATTGCTGGAAAATCATTTAGCATTGCAATGAATTGCATTTGCAGGCAGCATTTTACTTTGCACAACAACGCAGCGCAGTTAGTTTGTTGAAAGCGAATTAATTCCATTGATAAAATGAGAAGTGCAGCACAGGCTGTAGTGACTTAGCAGAGGTGGTACGATTAGAAATTTATATGCCATTAAATTTATTAGAATGTTTTATTTGACTATCAATCAGTTCAATTCGCGGACCGCAACTCAAGTAATGTTCCCACATTTATTTAACAAAAGAAGTTTCAGCGGAATTTTCAGCCAAGTAAAACATGTGGTGTCATTGATCGTCATCAAATATTTCTTTAGCGGTCATCGAGAGAAAACTTAAAATAAAGAAAGAGTTGACTCAATGACTCACAATCAGCATACATACATACATACGTAGATAAGTATGTGCATTAGGGCGGGTCAATTTGTACGGGAAATTGTTTCGACTATGCGCGTACAGCACAAAAGGACTCTACGTGTCGAATTTGCTAAAACAGGTTTCGTGGCATTTGACTTTAGTGTCATAAAGAAGTGCTTAAATTATGAGGGATGTTTTTGGTATGAGGAATACATTGCCCCAGATGGCGCAACAGTGAACATTTTCGCAATCTTTTTGAAACCCTTTTACGCAATTTTGGAAACTGCGGATTGATTTTAGACTAATGGTTTCTTCGGCAAATTTACATCGAATGTGTTATGTAGAATCCTCCTATGCTATACGCACATAGTCAACGAAAATTTACCCGCCCTAATGTGCTTGCTTACAATTCTTACATTTGGCTGCGCCTCCTATCCAGTTCGGTTTGTTGCCAACTTTGTTGATCAATTCGAAAATCAAAAAATAACAAAAAAAAATTGGCGTGAATAAATTCTCACAATTCGCCTGACTGCACCTATCCGAATGCATTCTTTTAAGTAGATTTATTGTGAAAGCATCAAATTATGTTGCACGCAGCCGCATGTGGCACTTTGTGAGCGTGGCGTACAAAGTGCATACATACATATTTATCAGCGTAAACAAATGGCAGAAAATCAAATGAGTACCTGCACTCATTTAGAATTCCATTCTACACCAATTCAATTTTGCCAAACACGCAATGTGACGTCACAAACTCGCTAGGTCACTTTTGCAGCAACGTCTAATTGGAGTTTCCAAGTAGCACTCTGTAGCGCGTCTTAGCTGAAATAATTGCATTCAGAATTTTACTTGGGTTTGGCCCAACACGCGATAGACCGACCGGTTGGACCAAGCTCCACGATAACAACAATAACAAAAGTGAATGTCATAAACGATCAATGCTGTGGCTGTGTGGAGGAATGAACTTTCGTTTGAGATTTATGCACATACACATGTACATATGTATGTACTTATGTGTGAGTCCCTTACAGCCGCCGAGCTATGCGAATATTTTTATAAGCTGACAAATTGCAAAGTGGGGCTTTTGCCATTTTTTTTTCCTTTTTCACTGCGGCAGAATGTCGCCTGGACTTTCGGGGTTATCTGCTTGATGTGCTAAAGATGACTAATACTGAGATTAAGTTTCGATCGGAGCCAGTGACGTCGCTTACATACTACATACATATATTATAGAAGAAATTCCCCCGATGCTTGTTAAAAGTAAATTCCATTCAATATTTACATAGATTCGCAAGTACATTATATTTTTCTTAGTAATCGAATGGCAAGNAACATCCAACACATTTTGTAAAAAAATATTTATGTATATTAGGGTGGTCCTTAAAAAATCAAATGAACGATTTTTTTTTTTAGTCTCACCACCTCAATCGGTAATACCATAGTTACAGTTATCACATACGACACGCCTTAACCGACTTCAATCGTGACCAAAATTTATATGTGATATCTTCGACTTCAGTAGTATCGATTTTGGAGTTGAGGTTTAGGAAATCCTACACTTAAGGACCACACTATTTTTATAGGCATGGCGCAATGGGCTGAATAGAGAGCCCGAGCAGGTAGCTTTACTTCACAGGAACGAGCCCGCGAAAAGTCTCTAAACTAGGTGACGTTGCAGCAGAAACAAGCCAGCTGAGAAATAAACTGTTGCGCGCCAAGATTCTGAAAAGTTCGCAAAGCCATTATCCTTCAAAGAAGAGCTGTGAGAGTTGTGTAGATGTTGTTCGGACCAGGAGTGGTAGTACGCACCTCTAACCATTCAGCCGCAGCGGCCGTCAATTTACAATCTCATAATAAAACCTACTGATGCTTGCACTTTCCACAGTGGAGCCACTAAATAGTTGTTTGCTAACGTCTAGCAGGGCGTTCCTGGCAAACTTGCTGCTGACGTGCGGCTGACTTGCTGCGATCTCCGGTAGATCCTTATAGTAGCCAAAAATAGGATTTGACGTTCCAAGCCTTTGCCCGGGTGGTCGTCTGCTATGGAATTTTAAAAACGCTTCATTTTACTTCCGGGTAACTCTATACCCACGTCTCCAGCACGGGATGGCTAAATCCACCGAAATAAATAATATTCGGATTCAGGTACATACATATCGCTATCTAAAAGTGAAAAGGTGCGAAGTCTACTTTTTTCAAAATTTAGTTTTTGATGCAAAATGACAGATAATTTTTCGTCAATAGTTCTTTTTAGACAGCGCCACGAATGATTTGAGAGGACTTCAGAAAATCACAAATACCACATTTTCTACACGCCGCCAAATGCAGATGCCGACACTTAGATCCAGGGCAGTGTTCATCGGGCTATATTCAAGATTACTGTTATTTACGATTCTTGTAATGGCTCCACTTGTTCCTCTTAAGTGGCCCTATTCACACTTTCAACATAAAATCGTTAAAATCATGTAAATAAATACAAATCTATTTGCGTTTGAATTTGTATCACAAAACTGACAGCTTGTACACACTAAATGATAGAGGTTATGAGACTGACAGCTGGCAGATTGGTTGGAACATAAAATTACGCGCAACCAAAAACCACAGAAGCAGTTAGGAAAGCAAATATGAACCATGCAAGGACACTCAAAGCGGAAAATTAAAATGAAATTAGCATATAAAGAACAATGCTCCGATTTCTTAGGGCCAATTTCACAATGCGTAGTTAACTCAGAACCGACAGTTTACTACAGATTTTATGCGTACTGTGAAATTGGTCCTTATACATAGTAAGTATCATCAGTGTCTTACTAAATTTCGACGGAAAGTTCGCAAATTGCTCATAGCCATGTTATTTGCTTTTGCAGCCAAAAAGGTTAATAAAAACATACGCGGTGGAACAAACGCAATTATTGCTTGAAATTTGTTAGCTGCGAACAATAAAAAGAGTAACACAAACAAAAATAACGAACACTTATAGCACGACGACGAATTTTTGCTTCGATTTTTTTAACTTTTAGTTCTTTGCTAAAAACAGAGCAGCAACAAATGTTGTGCGCAAAAGATCTGCATAAGTGTGCCGCTTAAGTGGTTAAGAGCAATTGCAACAAACAAATTTTAGAGTTAAAAAAAAAACTCGTTTTGAAATTATGCCGCCAGTGCTGCTGTGAAAGAATTTATGTAAATGCGAATGTGCATACAAATATGCATTTGTATAAACAATTATGTTAATATACAGTCATAACAAAAATAATAGGGGCAAGAGATTTTGGCCAGTTTTGTCTTTTTTTAATTACTTTTGTTTAATGTTTATTATTGTTTTTATAACATACAGATTATTATCTAATAAAACCATATAAATCCAAATTTCAAAGATTGTAGAAAAACTAAAAAGTTTATTAAGAATTTTTAAAAAAATTCTAAGTATGCAGTTTTATATTTCATTAAATTTTAGCTCAATAAAGTGCTAGTTTCAAGTGCCCGAGAATTCGCATTGATTTCTGATAACTTATTTTTTTTAGCCGATGGTATTATTTTCTTCCACACAAAAGAGTTTTTCAACATACTTTGTATAGAAGAAAATGCGTAAAACAGTCAACAGAAAAGAATGTATCAAAACTCAACGCGAATTCTTAGTAAAAATTATGTTGTTGTTGTAAAGTTTTTCATAAAGCTTGATACTTAGACTTATATGATATTTATTAGATAATGAGCTGCATTAAACAAGCAAAAACAAAATTGTCAAAATTGGTCGAAATTAGTATTACCATTATTTTTCACATGACTGTATTATATGTAGGTATAGGTAGGTAGTATATATGCGGATCTTTGCTGCATACAACTTACAGCCAAAAATTTACCTAAACCGGAAAAACTTGTCAATGACAATTTTCGTTTGCGCACGCGTACATACTCGTCCATATGCACTAACAGCGTATACATACATATGTGCATATGTATATATGTATCTATGTATGTGCATATGTTCATAGGTACTGCACACAAAGCTATTACTAACCATTCCATTCT
>NW_016176591.1:0-9103 GCF_001687245.7 Rhagoletis zephyria | reverse complement strand
GTCCTTCGGTGACTTTTGCGCCATTCTCGTAGCATACTTGTTTGCCTTGCGCCGCGCTTTGTTGCATGCCACTCTGTTCGCTGTTCCTTTTCCAGGTAATGAGGTGGCAAGCTTGAACGCCAACTTGGCATTTTGACTATGCTGAGTAGGCGCCTGGCGTCTTGCTTATGTTCAGCGTTTTTTTTTAGTTGCCTGAACTTGTGCAAGCAGCCATCCAATGGAAAGTTACATACAAACAAACATAAATTGTGTACTTTTACATACATAAGCAGTGTATACAAGTGCTTAAGTTTGCCTAAGTTTAGCCTTGACAGTGCTGCTTTCGATGGCAACGTCTGATGCCAACATTGTTAGCACGTTTTTATTAGCTAAAGAAATATGTATGTATATGTAGCAATGCGAAGTACTCGAAGTTTAAGTTACTTTAATGATCGGCTAAAGAAAGTGTTTTATGCACATGTATGCAAGTAAAAAGGTCAGCGGAAGAATTTTATACGTTGGGTATGCACAGGTTCCAGTAAACCAAAATTTCAAGTGTTCCCAGTCTGATACCACAACTGTTCCCAGCTGAAAAGTTTCCAATTTGACTTGCTATAAACTCGCATTATATTAAAATTGAATATTAATGCGCGGAAGGCCGCAGAAAAAGTATGTTCCCACAAACAGTAAAATTGTAAACTGTACCCAGTTTAGTATAAAAAACATTTTTTTATTCAAACATATATAGAGTCTAAATATAAATGCTAGTGCGTTCTAAAGAACCGAATAATTATGTTAACGCTTGCAAAAATTTTTGATTTTCAAATAATTTAAATTGTTCAAAATATTAAAGGTTGCTGCCTAACAAGAAATAAAAATATGTACCTATTTTTTAATTTAATTTTTGCTACCAAAATCCTTCATCAAGTCCACGGAAAGAGAAATGCTCTAAATAAAATGTTTCGGAAAAGTTTGCAACTGTTCCTAGTATAATGCACATTTTAGGATGATCGCACAAATCTAAGCAAAGGTAAGACAGCTTTTAAACGGAATTGGTAGTGTTCTCAGAACATAGAAACTGTTCCCAGCAGCCAATAACGCCGCATTATAATTTTTAACAAGTTTAATACAAATTTTAGCGCTACTACACAAATCTAAGCAAAGGTAACACAGTTTAAAACGGAATTAGTAAGTGTTCCCAAAATATAAAAACTCTTCACAGCAACAAATAACGCCCAATTCTAAACTATCTGGTTTCATTAATGCGGTCCGAAGGGATGAATAATTATATTACCGCTTGCAAAGACTTGAACTTCAAGTAACTCATGCAAATTGTGCAAAATATTAATTTTCCTACTTTACCACACGCCAAAAATATAAATGCTCGTTTTTGAATTTTATATGTGGTACCAAAAGCCATCACCAAGTCCACTTTTGTGAACTGTTCCTAGTGCAATGCAAACTTTAGGCCTATCACAGAAATCTGAGCAAAGGTAACAAAGATTTAAAACGGAAATGGGCATTCCCATGGTGGCGCACGTGACAGTAGTACGATTTCAATGTGATACAAAAAAGGAATACCATTTGTTTTCTTTAACTTTTTTGGGCCATTGTATAGCACATAATTAGCTCTATATTTAACCGAAAAATGAAATCAATCGAACTGCTTGGTCCTGAAATATAAGCATTTAAAGAGAGTGTCGTTACGTGACAAAAAATGGAAGTTGATTTTTTCTTTTCTTACAAAATCGCAAAACTCTGCGAATTGTGGATGGCTATTTTCATGAAACTTATTTTAATATGATTTGGAGCAATTCTAGTTGTTTTTAGAGTTTTTTGAATTAATGCAAATTGTTTCAATTCTCTTTTACAACCCCAAGTGTGAAACGTGACGTGACGTGGCGTCACGTGACATAAATTTCCATCGTTATATTTTTGTTAATATTGCTTTTAAATGAATTTTCAACGCAAATAAAACATGTATTTTATGTAGAATATACTTTATATTTTGACTTCAGCGCCAATTCAGGGTCAATTTATTAGAAATCTATGATTTATTATGTTTCAACCACATACGCCAAATTCGAACCAAATCAGACCATAAATACGGTTTTTCGAAATATCTCGACCTTGGCACCACCTAGGAAGACCATTTTATGCAAACATGATTCTACTTACATAGCCAGTATTATATTTTAAAAAGCAGACAAATCGGCCCGTAAATACGTTAGATATAAAACTTTTATTTTTTTGTCGTGGTGGACCTTCCGCTGGAAACACCCAAATGGAAAATGTTCTCAGAATAAAAAAAACTGTTCACAGTAAGAAATAACGCCGGCTTCTGATTTTTTTCCAGTTAGTATCTCTAAATTAATTTGACTTTTATATATTAAACTGTTCCCACACAGAACATCTATACCTTTTTTAACTTGCATACGTGGTGTTTGGTTAATTCCCTAATAAATTGTAAAAGGTTAGAAAATAGATGCATTAAAATGAACTAATCTTTATCTGATCAGGACCAGAAATTCAAAGAAAGTTTGAATAAAATCTCGTATGTTTGTTTGTTTAAGGGCTTTTCTACAATATTACACAATTTTCGGAATTTTTTCTCTCTTCTACTTTCGTAGGTTTTGACGTAAAAGAAAATACTGTTTTCATCATCGAATCACAGAATCATTATGCGAATTTCCCAAAATTTTTTTTCATAAAATTCCTATTTAAAAATTTTCTGTTACAGTTTTCTTTAATTAACCGTAGTAGTCCTTTCAAATTTAAGCTATTTTAATAAATTTTTGTACGAAAAGGTACCTAAACAAATTTTTTGAGATTATGTTTTTTTTTTACTTTTCAGTTGTTGTAATAAACTTTGTTAAATATTAAAAAAAAGTTAGGATTTTTTCTACATAAATTTCTGATTTTCTCTTCAGCTTTCGATTTATAATTTCCTTTACTTTCTGAACAAAATTAAGCTTTTTAACAGATTTATTTATGCATTTCTCAACATTTTTACAAACGCATTTTCCGGCTTTACTGATCAAAATTACACTTTTGTTTAAATTCCATTTTCGTGTTTTTCATGCAAAATTTAGGCTACTTTTAATAAATTTCGTAAAAAAATGTCCAAAAATAATCTTTTGCGATTTTGACGAAAAGTAGGAAATTGAGTTTTTTCCTTAGTAAATTTTACACTTTATCTCATTTTGCGAAGTTTTTAAATTTTCATTTAGACAAATGTTTGAAATTGTTTTTGGATACCGCATTTTTCTATGCAGGAGATTGCCATGAATTTTTTAAAATTTATCCAAAATTTTATCTATAAAAATTTTTTTCGAAACTTTCCAGAAATTCATTTTTTTTTTTAATTTTCGGGACTTCTTATGCTATAATAAGAACTTGTTAACTTCCAAATTCCTGTGAAGGAATTCCCGTATTTTAGTGATTTCCAACGCAAAATGAAAATGTTTATATTTGACTTAATTTGTCATCTAACCTTCATATATACATACATAGCCTTCATGTGAATTAATCCACACTGCTTTCGGCCAGCAGCAAAAAACACGCCCCATATTAGTCATTGTGAATGGTACAGAAGAAAAACCCACAAAAACCCACAAAAACAACTTAAAAATAAATAAATTCAAATAAATGTTTTTGGTTGATCATTTTGATAAACGTAACCATCAAATTGCCAGCAATTAGTTAAACAGCGCTAGTCACACTTCAGGCCAGATAAACAGGCACACGCTCGACGACAGTCAGCCGCAAAACACTCATGTGTGTGTATGTATCAATGTTACAACATAAAAACTTGTGTAGATACTGGGGATTTGTTTGTTTCTAGTTAGGCGCCTGCACCGATCACCACCACCACCACCACCACCACCACCACCACCACATCTGTTACCACTCAAAAATTCTAGCTTGCAAATTATGCATTTACTTGTAACTGTTTTTGATTGACTGCCTGCGTCTGTCTGTCCTATAACTGGCGCTGACCCAGTCGCTTTAAGTATGTATGTATGATTAGTCAGTGAGTCAATCAGTCAGCTAGTCATTCATAATTTAGTTAGACTAACTCATAAGCATGCCGCACTATCAGCCAGCCAGTCAGTCAGTCAGTCAGTCAGTCAGTCACCTGAGTCAGTCAAGCAACCAGTCACACCAGCAACTCTCTCGCTGGAACTCCAGCCTTCTGGCCGGTCAATCGTCCGTATCATTAATTAAGAGCGTATCAAATGGCGCAATCGGTTAACGAAATTGCATCATTTTTTGTTTTGCAATAAAATGTGTACAAACATGCATAGCGGCAATAAGAAATATGTACATATGTACGTAAATAAGAAAATAGTAAAAAAAATGTTTTGAATGAATAAATAAAAAGTGATTTAAATATGAAATTTTAAAAATAGACAAAAATTAAATATTCAAATGCTTGCATTATCGGCTATACACCTTCTAGTGCTATGTGTACGTAAGCTTATGAATAATACGAGTTCGCAATAGTGTTTCAACAACAAAGGAGGTAAGCAATTTGATGCGCTGTTTTAGAACAAAATTTCTCTTCGACAAATTTAAGAAATTTTATACGCCGAAGTTGAATAGCAGACTTAAACCGAGAGAGAGAGAGAGAGCGAGAGAGTAAAAAAAAACTTATAAGCTAGAGGAGATATTTAAATATTAGAGTTGGGAAGGATCGAGTTCTTTAGTATCGCTACTTTTAAGGATCGGGTATTTTTGAAAGTACACATGTTGGTAACATTTCAATGCTTAGTGTAGAAATCTCACAAGCTGGCAGCACTTTATTCAGATTCAAATATTAACTCCAAAAAACCTCAAGTGAATGGCAAACTTTACTGGGCACAAGTATTGTACTTGAAAACTATTGAAACTTCAGATTGAGTACAATCATTTCTGAATACCGGTATATATGTATAAACTCAGTACTTTTAAGGACCTATTCATCATTGGAACAATGTATTTTTAAGTACTGAGTAGTTTCGAGTTCTTTTAAGTTCTGAGTATTTTCGAGTTCTTTTGTGAGTAGTGAGTACTTTGGAGTACTCAGTATCGATACATTTAAAAAGCGGGTTCTGTCGATCCTTTTGAGAATCGAGTTCTGAGTACGTTTGGTATCAATACAGCCCAACACTAATAAGTATTCATGCCTTGGTCAGAAAATTGGGCAGCATTTGAATCCAAGGCAAGTGAAAGGATTTCTAACATACATATGAGACTATGAGGGCCAGAGGAGCCTAGCTATGTACAAAAAAAAATTTTAGTGATATGAGAAATAGGGATCTATAAAAAATAAATAATGTCTTTTACTAAAAAGTTCATTGCATATTATAGTAAAAGAAAACTAAAAGGGTTTGCCTCCGGCTATTACCGTTTCGATTCCAGCAATGCATTTTAAGGTACACCTCATCTTTTTTTGAAATGTCAGGCTGTTCTGGCCCTCATGGCCTCATATGTATTCCCTGACCTTTACAATGGGCATTTAATAGTCTGAGTGAAATCGTTTTTAACTTAGCATAGACTTTAGCTACATACATAAGTGCGCATTTTTGGGTTTTGTTGGGCCTTTCCTTTTGGTAGTTTGCTTGGTTGTGAGACATGGCTAACAGCATTACTTTAAAGTCAGTTCCACATTGCCGCCAAAAAGGGTCGCTTTACAGCCAACAAATGCAGCGTTGGGCAACCGTCAGGCATGAGC
The DNA here is from genome assembly GCF_001687245.7 of Rhagoletis zephyria. Taxonomy (NCBI): domain Eukaryota; kingdom Metazoa; phylum Arthropoda; class Insecta; order Diptera; family Tephritidae; genus Rhagoletis; species Rhagoletis zephyria. Next base: position 3,408 of record NW_016176591.1, on the reverse strand, counting down.
TTAACCGTCAGCTGTTGGACTTTGTAGTTTTGATTGTACGGGTAGTAGGTATGCGACAACGCTGATTGCGCTGTTGTTTAGGTTGTTAGCCGCTTAAGCTTTCGTAAATATTTTTGCTGCTCCCGCTGCCGCCGTTATTACTACCCAGGTTGTGGGTTGTTGATGTTGTTGCTGACATGCATGACGATGCAAAATCTCGTATCGGCGAACGTAAATGCATTCATTTATATGCATGTATCTTTCGTTCACACATCCAGACCTGCATGCAATCGGGCACTTTATCGACGCTATATCGCACAGCTGCTGCTCGCAACTCATAATGGGTGGTGGCTGTTTCGCCAACATATGGTAGGTACAGTGGCAATGACACGAGGCAATCTATTTATTTACTTTGCGTTTACTATCAAATTTATTGCAAATGTATTGCATTATTTGCTTTGGATTTTCGTTGGCGCCTGTAATCTCTGTTTGTGATTTGTCTGATGTCAGATTGACTGATGTTGCAGATTAAACGCAAAAATTATGGCAATTTTTCTTGAATTAGTAAATGGTTACTCAGAATTATCAGCACTAAAGATCGATTCGTTATTTTACATATTTATAGAATATGTTCTGGTTTACTGGGGAGTAATACTCAGCTTGCGATTTTAACTTTTGAATTTGTAGCTCCTCGAGAGGCTGAGTGTATGAAGTAGGAAAAAATTTTGTGTTATACCTACTCGTATAAAAGTAGGCGGTTCTCATCCCTATAATTTTGCCAGCCTGTTCAATTCGCCGGATACCTTCACTTTTCAGTTAAATATTTGGAATTCCGAACTTTTTTGAATTTATTTTTTTTTTGAGGATTTTCGAGATTTTTCGTGTTTACTTTTTCGATATCTTTCGGTATTTTTTGGGACTTTTCAGGATTCTTCCGTTGTTGTTTTTTTTAATTTTTCGGTGTTCTGACTTTAAAATAAATAGGGTTTAATTTAAAACTCTGTCAAATGTCATAAGGAAGAATTACCATAAATTTACTTTTATTATTTGGAGCAAGAGATATCGATTATTTATTTCTGGATTTTTCGGGATTTCCTCTAGACTCTGGGCGAGTTATTTTTTCGCACCTTTTGAGTAAAATATTAAGATTTTCGTCCGGAACTTTAGGGAATTTTTGTGTTTAACATTTCGGTATTTTTCAGGATTTATTTTTTTCTTTTTACTTTTCAAGATTCTTCCGGTGTTATTTTTAGGAAGTTTTTAGCTTTCTGCGGAATAGACTTTTAGGGAATTTTCGAACGCTTTATTTTTTATAATCTTTCGGGATACTTTTGGGATTTTTTCCGGAGCTTCTTAGTTAAATATTTAAATTTTTTTTCCGACAATTTTCGGCATCTTTACTTTTTGGCATCTTTCGCACTTTTCAAGATTCTTGAGGTGTTATTGTTACGATTTTTTTTTAGCTTTATCCGAAATGGAATTTTCGGGATTTTTCACGCTTTATTTCCTAGAATCTTTCGGGATAGTTTTGGGAATTTTTTCGGAGCTTCTTAGATATTTAGATTTTTTTCCGGAACTTTTTAGATATTTTTTGTGGGAGTTTTCCAGATTTTTTTCGTGTTTAATTTTTTGTTTTTTTTTTATAATTTTTTTGGTTTTTTCAAAATTCTTTCGATGTTATTTTTCCGGAATGGACTTTTGGACTTTTGCGATTTTCCGCCCTTTATTTTCTAGAATCTTTCGGGATATTTTTGGGATTTTTTCGGAGCTTCTTAGTTAAATATTCAGTTTTTTTCCGGAACTTTTGGGATTTTTTGTTAAACTTTTCGTTACTTTGTTTTTTTTTTTTAATTCTTTCGGTGTTTTTTAGGAATTTATTAGTTTTTTCCGGAATGGACTTTTCATGTTTTATCCTTTTAGAATCTTTCGAGGATTTTTGGGATTTTCTCGGACCTTTTAAGTAAATCGTTTTGATATTTTCCGGAATTTTTGGGATTTTTTGTGAGAATTTTCGGGTTTTTGTGTTTATTTTTTCGCTCTTTTGGGATTTTTCGGGATTTTTAATGATTTTTTCAGAATATTTGAGAAACTCTAGGGCCTCTCCGAGACTCCCCGGATGTTTCTGTGAATTCTCCAGAAGCCTGGCCTGTAATTTTTTGATTCTTCATGTTTTACTTTTCCCGACTAATTGGGATTTTTCGGGATTCTTCATATCTTATTTTTCAGAACCTTTGGAGATTTTTTAGGACTTTTCTTTAGGTATTTTTTGGGCATTTCAATATGCTTCCGGGGTTATATTTACGAAATTTTTTAGATTTTTTAGACTTGCGATTCTTTGTGATTTACTTTCTGGAAATTTTCGTGTTAACCTGTTCGGAATTTTTGCGGACCTATTGGGATTCTCAGTGTTTTTTTCAGACTATTTGGGAAACTCTTGGTATCATGCGAGACTCTCCGGATCTTTTTGTGACTTTTCCAGTTGCTTGGTGTTGGTTTTTTTTCTTTTTAAATTTTTGGGTAACTCTGCATATTTAATTTTTTCTGCCAGGTTTTTTATTAGTATTTAAATTTTCGGGTGTTTTTCCGTGTTTAAATATCTGGTATAGATTTTTTGTGCCTTGGGAGATTCTTCGCGTTAAACTGAATTTCTCGGGATTTTTAGTGCAATTTTTCCCGGGTTCTTTAGGAGTTTTTCGGAACTCTACACCTTTTCGGGACATGCCAGGATTTCTCGGGACTTGTTGGAATTTTTCAGAACTCTTCGAGATTTTTTGTATTGCACTTTTCAAGATTTTTTGAAGCTTTTGGGATTTTTCAGGACTTGTTGGAAATCCTCGGTACTGTTCAATATTTAGTATGTATATCTTTAGGTACATCTTCAGATTTTGTTTGAGGGTGTATCTGAGGTAGAAGTAGCGAGATATTAAAAAAAAAAAAACACTTTTCAAAGAAAAAATTTGTTTCCACTATAAATTGAATTAGCTTTCTTTCGAATCTCAAAATTTCAACATTCAATTCCGCGTAATACTCGAGGTAAACGCCATTGATTAAGGTAGCAACAAGTGTCACCGCAATTTGCAAACATGTTTCTGGTCTTTATTCTTTCTTTCCATTTACATACAAATTTATTTAATTTTTTTACTATTTCAACTGAGAAGGTGTGGTGCGAGGCAAAAAAATGTGAACCACCACCACAAACATTTAGCACTGTCATGCAAGTCATGGCAAACAAAAATGTGCGAGAGTGTTAGGGGGAGGCGAAAAAACGACAGGGCAGGTCAGACGAGGATAACTGCGACAGCGTGCCAACCAGTCGTTGCATGGTCGCGTGAGTAGCGTTAATTGAATTGAATCAAATTAATTTTGCTGATTCTAACAAATACAAAAACACAGGCGGTAAATAACCAGGCAGACAAGCAGTTAGTCAGC
>NW_016176590.1:0-9104 GCF_001687245.7 Rhagoletis zephyria | reverse complement strand
GTATAGGTTCAATTTACCATATAGCACGCATACAATTTATTATTCAGATATGAAGTTAGAGTTATTGCGCAAAAACACATATCTGAGTAATCAGTTGTATTGGAGCTATATGTTAATGTTAACCTATTTCGATAATTTTAAGAAATAATTAAGGTAATATTAAAAAACTGTTATGTGCAAAATTTTAGTAAAATAACTTCAAACTTGAGGGAGTTATTTATAAAATAGTTAAAATTTAATCAAATTTTCAAGTACCGTTATCTCGAAAACCGGAGCCAATCTGGTAAAACAGGGCATGCCATTGAATTTAGAACATCCCAATGAAGTGAGTTCAACTTTCAAAATCTTTACTCAAAGTTTACAACTTGAACAGCGTATTTTCAACCCAGCTTATTCTTTTGTTTTCTATTTCATGCTTATTCCTCGTCTAACTTTAGAAGCACTTGATGAATATGAATTACACTTATATTAGTAGATTTATTAAGAGATTACGAATAAAATGATATATAAAACATAGGTGTGCTCACAAATTTAAAAATTAAAATTTTTTGTTTGAAAGTGTACCTATTTTTTAGATTTGCCCATATANACCTCAAAAGCCCTGTTCAAGTGCTTCGCTACCAGATATTAGTGCCTACCACTCTAACATACCTCCCTAATGCATATTTAAAGAATATCTTAAGTTAGGCGGTCTAGTTGAAGAAGAAAAATTTTCAGTTGGAAACTGTGAACTATTGATTATTGTAATGATAATTCACAAAACATAATCGTTGCTCATCTAGCCGAAGTGGGCTTCTCAAGCTAAAAAACCGCAAACCTAATTTTTGAGTGACCCCTAATCCACATTGCTTGATGTAAAATACTTTTCTTCCATTTTAAAAGTGAAACTTTTCAGTCGTTATAAATAAAATAAGAAATTAAATATTAAAATTTTTAATTTCAATTTTATTTTATTTTATTTTTTATTTAAAACCGAATTATTTTACAAATGTGCCATTTGCCTCTTGCAATGTATTCCATTCGAAAACACACTTAGCACTAAAATGCATTAAATACGATCCACTCATCTCAGTCAAGTGAAAAGTCCTTCAGCCATTCTTTGAATTTCTGTTGCAACTGCTGAAATTCAATACATTTAAGTAAATTTGTATGATGTAAGTCATCAAATAAATGCTTTTACGCCAGCATACATATGTACAAATGTATGGATATGCAAGTCATATGTAAGTATATGTGTAAAAAAATAATTGTTTTGCATTACCACAATAGCAAGTACGAGTATACTATATAAAATGCTCATACAATGCAGTGCAATGAAGATTTAATAAAATATCGCAATTTAGAGGAGTTTTTCTTTGTCAGCTATGAGATTGTTAAAGATTATTGGTGAAGTAGTTACAATGAATTTTAGAAGGTTATGTGATTGGGTGTCAACCCTGAGGGGAAACCCCGTACTAGTGAACCAAATTTCTATTTGCGTACTAGATTTTTTCGTCAAAAACCAACCAGTCCGATATTAGCTAATTCCCGATTAGTTCAAAAGCAGCGAAATCGAACACATCCTATATCAGAAAATTTATCAAGAACGCCCTATTTCGTAATTTGGTTGAAGAGCGCCTTACCTCAGAATTTGATTGAAGATAGGGCCTTGTTCAATCAAATTCTGGGATAGGACGTTATTGAGTCATTTTCTGATATATGTATGACGTTTTCGAACCGGCTACCGAGATGTGTCGATATTCCACTCATCTGTTGACATGTTGTTCACATCACAGTCTTTTAGGAGATTATATTCTTCTTATGAGTCAGTTTGTTCCCAACAAGGTCAGAGTTCATATAAGAATATAGATGTATTTTTTCAGACAATTAGTACTACTGGCTTTGGCAAACTTAGCCATGTAGCAAAATTCCTTTGAACTTCGCTTAAAAGTGAACCCATTTCCCGCTTTTTGGGGTTTTTTTTTTCGCTCAACATATCCGGCCATCTGAGTCAGCAATCAGCCTTTGGTTCAGAAATTTCAAGAAAAGATGTCGGTGCAAGACATAACAACACCCGGGCGTCTTCGCACAGGTCGATCGCCCGAGCATACTGATGATGTGGGACAAAGTGTAGACCAGGCCACGTTAACTTCCATTCGTGGTCGTGCAGAGTAATTGAACCTTTCCTGGTATTCACACCAACCTTTGGTCAATTTATTCAAGATGCTACTTTCAGTTCAAATAACTGGCATTTGGAAACCGTTATGAATTTATGTAAAAACAATATATCGAGTCCTAACCGCCAAAATAACGTAAGCGACATTTTTTTCAAAATTTTCTTTTTGATGTAGAAATGTATGTAGAAGCTCTAGGAATATTTCTGCATCAAAAAGAAAATTTTGAAAAAAATGTCGCTTACGTTATTTTGGCGGTTAGGGCTCGATATGTACGTTCATCCGATCAATTTGTGCCTTCAGTATACAAAGTTTTGATCGAGCCTTCCAAGAGGGTGTCGCCTGGAATGACAAATATTCTTCTAGAGCCAAATCGCAAGGTAAAAAACTTATTTTGTTACCACTTTTCTCCTCCTTTATATCTCTATAGCAGTCCTTAGCTATAATCTATTTAAGTTATTAATGAGTAGAGTTGAACATATTTTAAATACCTAAAGAATTTTATTTTTGATAAGTTTTACTTAAAATTTTGTTAGAAAACACAAAATTTTTTTTTTTGTACTCAGTGGAGATCGAGATATGAAACTACACTATCTGAATTTCACTTAAGTCGAATGTCATTACCACCCATATTTATATGAAATTTTTCCGTTGTACCTACATATGTACTATGAATATGGGGGGTCAATCCATATCAAATCGGCCAATGCTGGATTCGAACATTTTTGATTTAGATAAATTTTGGTCAAAACTTTTCGTAAGTTACGCAAATTTCTAAGTTTCACAATTTCCCAGAATTTTCAAGTTTTTTTTTTTTGAAAATCTCGAAAAAATATTATGGTTACAAAAATGGTTGCATTCTCGTTTTAAAGGTGATACTTAGGCCTATAAAGAAAAAATTATTGCTAAATATCAAAAAGTAGGAAACTTTACAGAATTATGAAACAAAAAACTCATAAAAGCTAATACTTAGAGAAATTATTGCTCTAAGTTTTTTATACAATACTTCCAACTGATTTTAAAATAACCTGCAATTTTCAAGAATGTGTTTTTTAAGATATGAATTTTTGAATTTTTTTTTTAGCAAACTCTAAATAAATTTTTGTTAAACAATTTTTATTTAATTTAAATTAATTTTTAATTTAGAGTTTGCAAAAAAAAAGTATTTTTCAAAGTTCTAAAATTCCCTTTCGTAAAAAAGCACCTTCTTGTAAATTTCGGGGATTCGAAAATTGAGCCAAAAATTTATATAATTTTTTTCTTTGTGATTTGTTTATTTGAAAATTCTTAATACTTAATTTTCGATTTTTTTAATTATAAATTTTTTTGTGTAGCCCCAAATTTGTATCCCCCTTAACCAAACCAATTTTTTTAACTATAATTATTTTTGAGATATTAAAAAAATTATTGTAAAATTTGTAACTTTAGAAAATTTATTTTTGTTTGCGGAACTTCGTTATATGATGCCTGAAAAATCGATGCCGAAATTTATTCACATCAAAAATGGTCGATTTGGCAAGGATTGCCCCATTATATATTTATTCAACCAAATTCAATAGCCATCACTATTATGGAAGTCTTCATCTATGCCCTACCCTTACTTATGTATGTATGCATGCAGCGCTTATGGAACATGCATGCTTAGGCGACTTAAAATGCTAAAAGCCACTTCTTGCTCGTCTTTTCATTAAATGCTCGAATAAAAAGTTAAAACAACTTGAATCTTGTCTACAAACTTTGCAACTGGGTGTACTTACATAAGTGTGAACGTTTTTGTATGACATGAACTTTTGCTGTCAGCTATTAAAATTTGCAATTTTGCATAGGAAATTATCAGCCACTCAAGCCGGCACATGAATACACTCGTGGTCACACTAACACACACACACACCACACAGCTGCAGACAAACCACTACATTGCCAACATAGCTGCTCGATTGCTGTGGTTCGATTGGCGTTCGAGCAAACTGTCTCCCATTGAATTGAGTGCTAACAAGGATGTGGCTTCATATGCAAATATGTATATGTATTTGTGCATTTCGTTTGAGGCGCTTCATGCATATATTTAATATCACTGCATCTTTTGTTTTTTTTTTTTTATATTTATTGCCTGCCATGCTTCATAGGGCAGAACAAATCAGTGCTTTCAAGCACTTTTACAACCATAACCATATTCATACATATGTACATACACAAATACTATTTTGCGTTCGTCGTGTAGCGCTCGTTTGCTTGCTAACCGGTGCGTATACGTAACATGAAATTCATTTTAAAAACAATTTTCAGACAAGCGTACATACATACAACACTTACCAGTGTAACTCATTGCTGTTGCAGTTTCATTGTTTTTACTATTTGAGCCGTACAAACACATGAACATATGTATATATATATATATTTATAAAGTTGCATGTATGTTGTTTGAAGTTGTCTCCTTTTCGCTTCTTCACTTACCAGCGGAAGCCTTCCGTCTGCTTGCATGCTTACTGGCGTTGAAGTGTCTAAGTCAGTGTCGACACTGTTATCAGCATAAGCAGCAGCATCATCAGCAACGAACGTTGTTGGTGTTTGCAACTGCACTTAAAGTACCGCCATTTCGCATATTGTCACAATAGCAGCCGTTAATGGTCGCATATATGTTTATATATAAATAGTTATACACAAATGCATACACATATACAAATATATGATTGAAAATATATTTCAATATATATCTCTAACACATGCATGACTTGCAATGTTGGTGCTTTTGCCATTTCATTCGATAAACAGCCTTTTGCCTCAGCCAAATAACCGCCCGCCCCCGACGTGTCGGCAACTTGCCAACAATTAATTAAACGCTAAACGTTGAAAGTTGCAACTTTTACGGCTTAAAATATTGCACACAGATTGAAAGCAAGAAATAATGCGCTCACGAGCTGATACTGATGCCATCAGTAAATGGTCTAGAATGTCAGGCAACCGTATGTGTGTGCACTTGGAAAAATAAAATGGAGAGTTTTCGAAAAATATAGTCTGGATGTGGTGTATCCTTTAGGCAGCAATAAGAATAAGATTTATTGCCGGTTTTCTTAAGTAGGTTTTGAAATTTATCTGCCCTTCAAACCGGAATCCAGACTTTCATAATTTTTATAAAAAAAGTCGTTAAAAAAAAAGTTATTTTTGCACCTTTATTTTATTTGAAATAAAATAATCGGTTGTCACGGACTTTAATTTTTTTAGTTCAATATTAACAGCTAAACGTGGCCATATATCTTCTAAGGCCGAAATAAAAGTCCCTTCGTAATAAAAAAAAACAAACCGCTTATCCAAATTAAACAAATTTGGTATCATATGAAAGAGGACTAATAGCATTCTAAGGGAGGAATGCCACTTATGAAAAAATATTTAAACTGAAAATGTGTTTTAATTATCTTAGAATAAACTAGGTATCGAACATAAGAGTTATTGATGAAAACTGTCATGGAAGAATTCACTTTGAAGGAAATGTTCTACAACTAAGTGATACATACCAACCGATTTCTTTTTTTTTGGCGAGACTCAAATTTGAAAATAAATTTGTATATGCAATTTTTATGCAAAATTAAAAAAACTAAAAATTATTTTTAATTTTTATATTATAAATCCAAAATAACAATTATTTTTTTTATATTATGTATCTTAGATAACAGTAATTGAAGACTTTTATTTATCAGTAAGTGACTTTTACTTTTAAAAGTCATCAATATAAATTAGTCACCGACTTTTATTTTTTAAATCATTCGTATAAAAGTCATTGACATTTTTCGCAATTAAGGTGTTGGGAAACAAAAGTTTACTACGACTTATACAAATGACTTTTATAAGTATGATTTAAAAAATAAAGGTCACTTACTGATTTTTATTANAAGGAAATGTTCTACAACTAAGTGATACATACCAACCGATTTCTTTTTTTTTGGCGAGACTCAAATTTGAAAATAAATTTGTATATGCAATTTTTATGCAAAATTAAAAAAACTAAAAATTATTTTTAATTTTTATATTATAAATCCAAAATAACAATTATTTTTTTTATATTATGTATCTTAGATAACAGTAATTGAAGACTTTTATTTATCAGTAAGTGACTTTTACTTTTAAAAGTCATCAATATAAATTAGTCACCGACTTTTATTTTTTAAATCATTCGTATAAAAGTCATTGACATTTTTCGCAATTAAGGTGTTGGGAAACAAAAGTTTACTACGACTTATACAAATGACTTTTATAAGTATGATTTAAAAAATAAAGGTCACTTACTGATTTTTATTATTTATAAATAAAAGTCTTCGATAACTGTTATCTAAGATATATAATTTAAAAATAGAAAATAACTTCTCTTTGCATATTATTTATATTTATAAAATAAAAGTAAGAAGTAACGGTTATTTAAGGAGTAATTAAATAAAAGTCCAAAAATAATTGTTAAAGAGCGATTTTTTATTAAAAGTTATAACAGGAACGGTCCCTGGAACAAACCATGGATTAGATATATAAATGTATTTTGTATTGAATTATAAAAAAAAAATATACAAATAAGTGGTAACCTTCGTTTGGATATTTTTGGTTGAAAGCTATTCATTCTTTAATTTGGATAAGCGGTTTGTTTATTATAAAACAGGACTTTTATTGCGGCATTAAAAAAATCTTTCGCCATGTTTAACTGTTATTACTGGATTAAAAAATTTAAATTGCGGACTTTTCAGTTATTATTGGACTTTTTCCTAAAAAGATCGAAAAATAAAAAGAATCCAGAATTCTTGTCCGGGAGGTCCTGGGATGAAAGGAACTTTGATAACTTTATGCAACGACAATATTTTGTCCCGGACTTTTATAACATCGAAAAAAGGAATTTTTATTTTCGGTCTCTTCAGAACAAAATTCGTATATAAAGCGCAGATAAATTGTAAAACCTGCTTGAGAAAACGGCCCTTAGACTGAGTAAAGTATTTATTTTATCCAAATTTTGTAGATAAGTTGTCGTTTTTTGATACTCATGAATACATACTGATCATTTAATTCGAAGAGCTCCATATAAAATGCGGCTAAAAATAGTAAATGTACTCCGATTTCGCTGAAAATTGTAGCGTGGAGTACTTTTGCCGACAAATGAATAAATATGAAAAATGGTTGAAATGGTTGCACTGCCACGCCCACTACATAATTCGATTTCAATAAAATCGGGTAGTAGATCCAGCTGGTTCCCAATCCACAAATTGTTTTTATATTTCTGGGTTGTTATGCAAAAACAGGCCTTGCACCAAATTTTTGCTATTTTGAAGGACGCAGCTGCTATTTGTCTAGCTATTGGTATAACGTGTAAAAAGTATTTTTGTACCAATCACCCTCCACCGCACGGCGCCGCAAGCTGCTTGTACTAGAAAAACACCGAAAATGCATAATATCACAGAAATGTCCTTAGCTCTGTAAAGACTAGGGATACTAGGGCATACTATTGAACTTGGTATTGCAGATGAAGACAAATTCAGTTTCAATCAATCATTCATTTACAGTTTCAGAGCCGGTAAAATGTGTATTGAAATTCCTACGTAAAAATTGTCTTCATACAACACCGAATCCCTGTGTGCTTTGATAACAGCTAGAGTAATTTTTCTCAGGAAAAAATCCTTAAAACCTGTTAGTAAACATGTGTAGAAGCGAGTCAGTCACATTAGGACTTTCTGCCACTCTTAGACCACTGTGCGGCGGCACCGTACCAAAATCGGCGGATACACTGATCGCCATGCTTATTGAACGTGATAGTCCGTTGCGATGAATGTGACCAGACTTAGGGCGTTGCCCCGCAGACGGCCAAATGACCAGCGTATATCTTTGACTCAGTTGCATTTCGTTCGTCTATTTTTTACTACGTTTCACATTTGAGTTATAAAATAAATAAATAAGAAAAGGTACATGTATGTTTTTTCCTTTCAAAAGCAAATAAAACAACAGTTGGCGGAAATAATTTTATTCTACTAATTTGTACACAGCTGCAGCAAAAGTGTATCATTCTGCTACTAAAAGAAGGAAATAGTTCGAAAAAATCACCATTTCACTAATAAAAGGAACATATAGTAAATTTCATTCACAAGTCAACCCTTTTTTGATCTGGGATTCGGTGTCTGCCACTGGTCATTTTTCAACCGATTAGTCATGCGGTTCTGTTCTCTCCTTTACCCTCATTTTTTTTCTTTGTGCATTGCAAGCAACAACAACTTTGATCAATCTAGCCCGTTGACCGTCTGAATAACTAGCAACGCCACAATGCAGGCTGACGGAGTTGAAATCATTAAAGACCCTCCAACGTTTGACCGTGTCTGTTGGTTAAAAACCAATACGTGCATTCATAGCTAAAAGTTGTGAAAGAGGCCGTCAAAATTCTCTAAGGTCTATGGAAAGGCACTTCTTTAGAAATAATTAAAAATATTTAATTTTATCACAACCAATGGAGAAGTTACTCTCACCGATCACGTTCCAAGTGGAACTTCGTGTACTACAGCAACAGTGTCCAGGCGGTACAACTAGCATGTGGCTAAAATGACCAAAGCTGCTGGAAACCAGACTCTCACCTTTTCGATGATCGACGGGCATGTTAAGTTGGATCTGAAAACGAAGACGGAAACCAACACTCAATCCATTTTACTCGTAATTGAAAACCTATCATATAGATACTACTGAATTAATTTCCTTCTATAGCAAATATGTAAATGTATCTTGATTTGAAGATATTAAGGAATTTTCTAATTTTTGATTCATAGCTGAATAAATATAATAAATATATAATATATATAAATATTTAAGGTGAGATTAGGTAAAATTGCAGTGGCTGAATGAATTATTCCATCCTTCACGGTAGTTTGTAGTGATGCCAATTAGAGTTACAACCACGTCCTTCTTCTACTGGAGCCTCACTAAATTCCTGTTCAACAG
>NW_016176589.1:4537-9104 GCF_001687245.7 Rhagoletis zephyria | reverse complement strand
AAAAATAACCAAAATTGGTTAAAAGTAACCAAAACGGCAACACTGCTCATGGCACAATTACAATCATAAGCAAAAGAGCATATATTTGTCAAAAAAATATGTGGCAGCACTTTCAATCACGCCAGATTACGTACGTTAATTTCTTATTGCCTGCAAAAACGTCCATGTTGCTGGGACCAGGAATCGATCTTTAGACCTTCAGTTTGGGCTGACTTTGTTATATTTTTTACCAATATTAAAAAAAGCACTTGCATCTCCTAACAGTAAAATGAATAACGAACTTTTTTAAAAAGGAATAATCGAGTAGGCACCTTTTTTTACACTAAAAGATTTTTTCTACTATGCGCCGGTGGATGCGCTCAAATAAGACACTTTAAAACGGGAAATCAAATTTTATTATGTTTCAGGTGTGAAGCGGTCGGAGAGAAAAGTTCTTTACGTTCCTTTAGTCCACGAGATCACGAGTCTCTACAGTGTAGATTTAAACTACCACATAGTTCATGAAACTTCATTTTTTGTTGTTACTTTTATTTGATAGGAATTGTAGAAAAATTTAAACAAAACGAAGAAAAGTTAATATTTAAACAGCGCAAATCTAACATCTAAGCATTAATTTTTATAAATTTGAATCCGCACACCTACAATAAAATTTTGTATGCATACAAAGTCCATTAACTCCTCCAATAAAAAATTTGGTGCTTTTTTCGAGAAAAAACGCGATTTTTCTTGGGTTTTAGCGCTTTTTCATATTCGAAAAATGGCAACACTGTGTATAGTAGTCAGATGTATAGAGAAATGGACTTCAAACAACAACAACGTACTTTCGCTTACAGTTCGCCAGTTTATTTCTGGAAATTCATAGCCGCTCATGAATTGTTCACACTTTTTCACTCATACAGAATGCATACAACCGATTTCTACTGGGTACATGCATATTTAATTAAACTTAAAATTGTACTTCCTCACTCATGTACTTCACTTCATTGACTGACTTCAACTTCGCTGTAAATTAAACAAAGCACAACATGATTTTTATGCGATGGAATTTTTCAAAGAAAGTATCTTNTGTGTATAGTAGTCAGATGTATAGAGAAATGGACTTCAAACAACAACAACGTACTTTCGCTTACAGTTCGCCAGTTTATTTCTGGAAATTCATAGCCGCTCATGAATTGTTCACACTTTTTCACTCATACAGAATGCATACAACCGATTTCTACTGGGTACATGCATATTTAATTAAACTTAAAATTGTACTTCCTCACTCATGTACTTCACTTCATTGACTGACTTCAACTTCGCTGTAAATTAAACAAAGCACAACATGATTTTTATGCGATGGAATTTTTCAAAGAAAGTATCTTGCTGACTATGGTGAAGCATTCTACTTTGCATTCCCCGTAATGAATCAAAGCAGCGAAATTAATAAAATATTGTAGAACATTCGGCTATGCATTACCGGTAATGCCTAAAAGAAGCGAAAAAATTAGAAGACATTATAAGGCAATCCGTTCTAGAACACGTTACCACTAAAAGCGATAACCGATTTTTTGCTGGGATATTTCTTTTATACATGGCTAGAATTATATTCACATACAGTACGTAATCGAGAGTGATAGAATACAAGATTGCGCCAATCGAGCTGAGAGCAACTGGCCGTGACGTCAACAAATACCAGAAGGAGAGAGCAAGACGAACTCGATAAGAAAAACAGAAGCATCGACCAAAAGGCAGTATTTCCAACTTTTTAATTTGAAAAAGCACAAAATTTTATTGGTTTATTTTATGGACTTTATATGCATACATAATTTTATTGTAATGATGCCGATTCAAATGAATACAAATCAACGTTTCTTGCACGACGGTCGATTTCTTCTGGCATAATCAGACGTGGACACTACCACAAACAAGCGTTAGCTAAAAGTGAAAGTGCATTATGAACCATAATTATACCAGTTCCTCGTAGAACAAAGTAAACTAGTTGGTAGAAATTCTAGTTCGAAAACTGGTATTAAATGGGGAAGTCATACCAGTTTATTAACTAGTATTTGCTAAAGCGACGGCCTACCATTTCGGCGATTTCGAACAAGTTGTCGCGTACTGGCCGCAACAAAATAAACATTTGTTTCCCCTTCGTTCTATTTACCTATTTCCTTTCACTCCAACCGATAGGAGTGAAGTCTGCCGATACTCAAGTGTACATATGTATGTACATACCTAAATAATTAGTAGAATGAGCTCAAGTTGAGCGAAATAGTTGTATGCCGGTGGAGCGCCACCGCAAAGGGAAAAAGTCTCCATTAGGGCAGTCCGCCCCAAAACGGTGCCGATCGAGGCTAAGAATGTAGGAATCAGAGATGACGCGAAAGACCGTAGTAGGGGTGTCGCTTTTGCTCTCACCTATTGCGGCACTTTTGTTGTCCGCCGTATGATGGCAATGGCAAGTCCATGGTGTTGTTTGTGTGCGCCGTGGGGCGATCGCTAAAGCGCCCAATTCGCTTCTAGAATGATCGGGCCGGCGCCAATTGATCAGGCACCAACAACACCGGCGCTGACACTCCAACGGTTTGCGTACACGATTGAGAGAAATAGAGATTGCGCCAATCGCGGTACCGCTAATCCTCTCTTTGTGATTTTGACAGAATCAGCCGTGTGCGTGACGTCATCTTGGTGCAATTGTTGATTGTGAGCATACGAAAAAACCAAATAATAATTTTAATATTTGTGCGTTAATATTTCTGAGTGGTTTTAAACAATTATTGAGACATTACAAAGTATAATGAAGTGTGCCGTGGCAAAGTGTAATAGTGAAAACAAAAGGAAAGTGTGCGATATAAGTTTTTTTTCGTTTCGTTTCGTTTCGTTTTCCGTTTTTCCCGGACGCAAATCTGGCGAAAAAGTGGAAGCATTTCTGCCGGCGAGGAGATGCATTAAACACCAAATCGAGCTATGTGTGCATGAAGCACTTTACTAGTGAAGATATTGAAAATAATACACAGTTCGAAATAGGTAACACATTTTGGCAATTTATTTTCCTGTTATTTGCTTAATTTTTTTTAATAAAGTAAAGTTCAGTTTCAAAAAAAAGAAACATATAACATAAACATATGCTGCCAATATTTGGCGACCTTTTCATATTGGGCTCATAAACAGAATTGTGCGTGTGCAAAAAACTTTTATTAGGTTTGCATTAAGATCTCTAAATTTTACTGAACCATTACCTTCATACAATTCGCGCTGTTTGCTTATAAATTTAAACTCACTTGAGGATAGGAGAAAATTATTATCTTGCTCGTTTATCTTCAACGTGCTTACTGGGATTGTTGATTGCACTGATATCCTACGGAGAATTCCTCTCAATGTTCCGCGAAGAGATTTGCGGCACATGGACATTTTTTATTTGCATTCATCCAAGTCAACGTATGCTATGAATGCATCGATTTGTCGTGTCCTTTGAGAGATTAATAAACTCAATGATATCGAGGATATTGATATATCGCTTACCGCAGTGGTGTTTAAAAAGTTAATCTTAAAACTACTCTGATCTTATAATGTAATCTATCTATTAGCTTTAAGTTATACCTTGTTACTTTTTTAGATAGCATAGTCAGTAAGAATATTGTTTTCTTTGGCCGAATTAAATAAATAAATATATTTATTTGAAAAAAATTAGGCAAATACTAGGAAAATAAATTGTCAAAATTTTTCACAATGAACCACTGCTATTAAATTGAACACAAGTATGCATACAGACTTAAAAATTTAAATAGTATTGTTATACATACATATTTGCTGTACAAACAGTTTTTAGTAAATAAGATTTTTTTTATTATAAACAAAGATGCTTGAGGCAAGTATTGGGTTTACATATTTCTATTAGAACAGAGGAAATTGGAGGTAGAACAAGATTAAAGCTAATACATGTGTACATATATATGTCGCTTATGTTGGTACATTTAGACAATAGTCCGTCATAAAAATTATAATATGTTTTTTAGTATTTTATTTTAGTTTAATTTTTAACTAATATGTATTATGTATAAATGCAAATCTGTACATATATAATTGTAATTATACTTATACTCTAATAAAATAAACAAGACTATTTAGATGCTTGCTTCTACATACATGGAACTATGTTGGCCTTTCTTTGGTGAGTTCTAGTAGGTATATTTCCATGGTGAATGCAGACAGTTGCTGGTTTAGTTTGCTGGCAATGGCATACATACAAAAGCAGTTTCTACAGTAAATAGATACATGAACTTCACCATGATTCAATAATACAAGGTTCGATAAACTGACAGTTGTCTCTCTCGCACCGCTCCCTTAGCAGTGGCACCGTGTTGCTTCTTTGCAAATTTACATGGAAACAGTGTAGCTTTGGTATGAAATAAAAGTATAAGCTTTTGTGCAATATGTTTATTTGTATATGCATATGAAGCATATTTAACTGATGAAAACCTAAGCATTGGATGTTTACATCAATCTCATAGTAGTCTTATTTTAATTTTGAGTCATTTTGCAGTTTTTATACGGCTAAATAGCATATAAATTACGTAATTCACGT
>NW_016176589.1:0-805 GCF_001687245.7 Rhagoletis zephyria | reverse complement strand
GGCGAATAGTTGGTCGAATTCGAAGTCGAATGTTAGGTCGGAAAATAAGTCGGGAAACGGGAAGCAGACCCCTGGGGCGGCAGGTCGGATGGTCCTGTAGGGCGAATTAGTAATCCTGCTAACTCCCAGCGGGCTAAAGTAGGGTTTGGTGATTCGGATATTCGGTTGGCGTATTCGCTTGTCTCGGACGGCTTCGATAAGCGTCCGTATTTGGATGTGAGGACTTTTGGTTACGCTTTTAGGGCGTTGTTGGATTCTGGTGCGTCGAGAACGGTAATTGGCCGGTTAGGTTCGGAAGTTTTCTCATCTTGGGGCGTTAGGGGGTCTTCATCGATTATTCCCTTGAAAGTTACCCTTGCGGATGGAGGCCATGTATCGGTGTTAGGTTCGGTTTCCCTGCCAATTGAGGTAGAGGGCAAGTCAGTCCTCGTTGAGTGCCTGGTTTGCCTCAGAGCGTTATCCTTGGGGTCGATTTTTGGACCAAGGCGGGTATTATCCCGGATTTGATGAAAATGAGGTGGAGCTTTTCTCGGCCGGAACAGGAATGTTTGGCGGCGATAGTCGATCACTCCGAGTTAGGCAATAGAGAGGCTAGTGCTTTAGATGAATTAGTTGCCCGGGCGTTCAGGGCTATGCCAGAAGGGTTAGATCGAACCCACCTTGTTGAGCATCGGATTAGGGTAAAAGCAGGGGTCGAACCTGTGAAGCAGAGGTATTACTCGGTGTCTCCCGTCATACAGTCGCGTATAGGAGTTGAAAGATATGCTCGATAAGGGAGTAATTGAAAAGTCGCATAGTCCTTGGG
>NW_016176588.1:0-9105 GCF_001687245.7 Rhagoletis zephyria | reverse complement strand
ACCAAATTATGTAGGACAAATACTTTCGAAGATAATTGCAATTTTAGTATAAAAAATGTGTTAATTAATTAATTAATTAATTTTTATTTTTTGAGCAAATGAACTTTGATGGACTTGGGCGAGGCTAAGATATTGACCAAAAATTTTAATCTTTCACACAGATTTTTTTAGAGCATATGAACCATATTTTTTCTATTACCACGCTAGTGAGCATCCTGCGTGATATCCCCTCTTTCCGATAATTCTAAGAGGTCGCGCATCGAGCGTTTATTTTTTTCATAGGAATAACACGTAAGAAAATGTGTTCTTCGTTCTTCTTTTTTGAGGCCAAGATAATTTTCTGGGAACAATCGAAATATTATTTTAGTAACATTCTTTCGTTATATTTTCGGAAATACATTTAGCTAACTTTTTTCTGCACTCAGAATAGATAGATACATATATCTTGCCAGGATATTTATTAAAGTTCTGCAGTCTCTTAGTGGCCAGCGATATTACGAGTACTTATGAATCGAGCTCCTCCTTCATTGGTAATTTTTCAGGTTCTTGTTTGCCCAATTTTTTATATATTTTTTGTTTGTTTTCGTATTTAGTTTTCTTTTTCGAGTGTTAAATGAAATGCGTTTTGGCCATCTTATCTACTACAATTTCGATTTCTGTGATTTTCTTATGACCAGGTACACAATAGGCATAAAGTTTCTCTCTTGAAGAGTATATTTTTTTTACGTAATTTGAGGGACTTTCCCTCCACACCCACCAAAGCTACCCAAGTTCTCCCGGTTCTTTTTGCGACAAACTTCAGCCTAGCTGAAATGGTCTTAGGCAAAACTCTTGCATGCCTGCTTTGATAACAAAATTTTGACAAGAACCCCTATTGGGAGCGAAATGTGCTATGGAGCGATCTGGCATGGAAAGGGACTAATCTGTAGTCGTTCAATTTTGACCTTAATGCTGTAAAGCAAACTATGTTCAAACGAGCTAAATGTGGCTCAGATCTGATTTTATTCAACAAAACAGTTTTCAGTCGATCAGTCTCTAGTTTTCATTGATCGTCTCTCCATTAGCTCAGAGGCTGGTTTTTAGTCAATGGAAATACACCAAGAGCGTAAAGGCTTCTCATCTGGGAATTTCCACCACAGTTGCAGAAACGTAGAGAAGGTAAAGAACATCGAGCACTTTCTCGCAGCGCAATTTACTCGCAATTCGAAAATAGAATTGAAGAAAAGAAAGTTAAATAATTTCCATAAACATCCATTTGTGGAGAAAGACGACTGAATTCTGTCGTTATTGCGATCATTCGTATGTATGTATGTGTTATAAAACATATATTTTTGTTGTTCTGTAACTCAGCCCTTCCTACCGAACTAGTTTAATTAGGTGAACTCAGAAGAGCTAGCTTATTGAGATGACCGAACTAGAAGTGAACTAATTTTTAAAGTGAACTAAGAAATCCAGCCTAATATCTATCAAAAAAAGAGTACTTTTAAAAAACAGGTTTTGAAATAAATGCCAAAATGGATTTTTAAAAAAATAAATAAAGTCAAGTCAAAGAACAGCAGCTCACGAAAAGGACTGTCCTTTGAAAAATAGAGTACGGATGGTCACCGTACTCATACCCTATGGAAGAGTATGTACGAGTATGGCGATATACATGGCGTATGAGTAACATTCCTTCCTGCTCACATTTCATCCAAAAAAGTATGCATTTTCATTTTACCATTCACAACTCTTTTATTTATTCGTCGATTTTCTTCGCTAGCAGCTAATTTTTTTGTGCCATTACAAAACTTGCGACTTTCCCTACAGTGTAATTATAACCTTAGCATGAATTATACAATAAATATGGCAATGAGTGGCAGACAGCACCCGCCAATCACCAGCAGCGATGGGAAAATAATAAGAAAATATTGCTGCATACTAGAATTTTTCAGACACATGTCCATATGCATGCAAAAATAACCACAGAATAACAAACATATACAGCGCGAGGAAGTAAAATGTATTACAATTATAAAAATTGTAAGCTCTATGAAGAAAGCAATATGCGATGGCAAAAAAGAAAAGCGCTAGAAGAAAAATAATATTTTTTTTAAGAACTGCCAATAAATGGCTTATGTGGCTATGTGTATGTGGGTGTTGCCACAGTCGAGCGGCAATCAATAAATGCCAAGCGCATAACGTTAGTAAATTGGAAAAGCTGCCGCGCCTGACACTGACGTGGCTGACACGCCACTGCACCTTGTAATATTTAGTAGTGATTCACAGGTAAAATAAACATACCTATGTACATCTACACACACTCACTTTAGATTTCATTTAACAAATAAAATTCATACAAATCGAGCCCTAACCGCCAAAATAACGTAAGCGACATTTTTTTCAAAATTTTCTTTTTGATGCAGAAATATTCCTAGAGTATGTAGATACACAGATACACAAGTTCGGAAACATAAAAGCCTACAAATAGCAACACACCGCCGACAAGCGACCAGAGTTTGATCGATTTTCACGATTTGGCAAAAAATACATACATAGTTACACACAGAAGACACACAAAAATCGAAAATGAAAAATAGCATACAAAGAGTACATATGTAAATCACAAAAACAAAATCATAACACGCGCTGAACTCGGAAGAGAAATGCAAATCTCGCGTCTTTACTACTAAATGCTCTTTAACACGCATTCACTCAAGCGCGAGCACAGCTACAAAAGCAACGCGACCTACCGCCAAAAACGCCCGCCTACTAACATGCATTAGGGTGGTCCAAAAACACACAGAAAATTCACCAGATCTGCCAGTTGCACGGTTGCCACACACTTAGAAAAAATGTTACCATATTTTGTATTTGTAAATGTTATTGTGACTTATTAACATTTTATTTTTAATATTTTTTTTTAATGAGCTTTTTTACCAAGTAAAGTATTAAAAGCTTTCTGTCTGTTGCCACACAACTGTTTTGTTTATCTATCGATTATCTTTGTTAGTAGCTTGACTTCATCACAAAAAAAAAGTACAAAAGCTCTTTAATTTTTATAATTTTTTCCCCATTAACGTGCCGTATGCTGTAGAAGTTAAATGTGAAAAACTTGTCCAAATCTGTTTAAAATTAATTTGAAAACATGGACATTTTTTTATGGTCGAAAAAACAAATTTTTATTTTCTGTAAAATTTCTAAAGTGGAACCAAATTAATAACTTGCAAATATCTCGAAAACTTGTTCACGGAAAAAATTTACTCGACTTTCGGAATCAGCGAGTAACTCTACATAGTGGCAGAACAAACACTAAAATTTGTGATCCAGTGAAATCATTGATTTATAGATTTTCACTCCTTTGGACCAATTCCTTAAATTTATATTTGATTAAATTTAAATATATTTCATTACCAATTTTTATTTTTTTAAGCAACTTTAAACGTCAAATCTATAAAATAACTTTAACATTTTAAATAAACTGCTGTGTATAACGAAAATAAAGCTCAAATAATAATCTTCTAAATTTGAACGACCGCAGCCTACATCATGACCCGACTCCTCATGGCAAATGTGTATGTAGTTATATGCATATCGCCGATCAAAAAAAATTTTTTTCGATATTCTACAAATCTGATGGGGTGCCTGGAAAGACAAATATAAATTATTATTTTTTCCTTACCCCCTAATGTGCATACATACATAAATATGTATGTACTTTCCATTACAAGCCGAAAATTTTGCCAACATTGGAAATCAGTTCAGCAAGTATGCAACTAACTCTACATAGTAATGCAAATACCAACAACAAGAGAAACAACAACAATCACTACCATACAAATAGTACATGCATCCTTAACCCATATATGCACTCAGCACAGCGTGCAGCATATTTTCTTTTTCAATTGTCAAGAAAGTTGAAAGCACAGTAAAGGAATTGAAAATGCCTGGCTCTTGGTTAGTAAAGTGTAGTCAAAAATGCGAACGAGCACACTGCAATCGGGTTACCTAACAGCATTTTTATTATCATTGTTAGTGAAGCCATTTACATACATATGCATGTCGATTGTTATATAGGGCGTGGGTTGTGTATAATGAAATAAAGTGATTTATTTGAAATAAAGTGTTAAAATTGTGATAGTAAATAAGCTGAATGAACTAAGGTTATTAGATTGGCATTAATCACCCCGATTCTGAAGCAACTCAACCTTGGCCAGAATTTATTGGTAATTAAATAACGAGTAGATATAAAAAAAAAATATATATATTAATTTTCATTCTTTTTTCTGTAATCCGATCCCTTTACTCATAAGTCTTCCCATGATATGCTATTTTATATTTAAATAACATTTAATCAGATTTATGATATCAATTTCATCTTTACAAATACATAAACCAAGCAAAATTAAATCGAACCTTCAGCAGAGTTAAATGCTAATAAAATAATAGTTTAAAAAACTAAAACCTCTCTATTATAATTGCCATTCGTACTGTCATCAGGTATGTAACTTGAGAATAGAAATCGTTGCATGCTTTAGGCGCATCAATATTACATAGTTACATCCCTAGCTAATAAAAGCGAGGTAAAAAAAGTAATGAGAACCAAACGCAAGCTTCTTAAGTGCGCATTAATATAAATAGATAATCGATGCATAGGGCTACCCCTAAAAATGTATATGATTGACGTTTAAGCACTAACGTGATTGAAACACCCGCTTATCCTCAATTTAGCACACCTCGGAAAGGAAAAAAACGGCCTTTACGCTTTGCTGCTCGCACTCACTTTTTTTTCTCAAAATTACAACAAATCCTCAAAAAAAAATTAAATAATTCGCTCAATTAAACAGTAAAAATGCTGGTTGCCGCAACCATGACAGGTTCCAGCGAACGCATTTATTGCTAATAGCGGCCTCCAACAGCAACAAAACCAACAACACTAATAGCCATAGCAGCAAATTACATTTTAAACGCAATTAATGCAATTGCAACACTGATGAAATGAAATACAAAGCAAAAAACACAACAACAAAAGCGCACAATAATGCTACACAAAAATATGCAACAACAAGAAAAATATTGAGGCAATATGAATATAAAAAAAAAGAAACCGCTAAATTACAATCAGATGACCAAGCCAACAATAAAGTGCAACGCAGCCAAGCAAATAAAATACAAATCTAATGGAAAAAAGTGTAAAAAATGTAATCAAAAGCGAGTAATAACAACTTCAGTGTATTTTGTAATTTTGGCCACCTGAATGAGCTGTACGTACGAAGCCTACGCTTGACGGTTAAAACGCAGCGGACGACTAAGTGATTATGTGGCTAAAATGCCTAGCCTAAGTGCTACCAGCTACCAACCACCGTTTTACATGGTTCGCCTTTGTTGCCTGACCGCCTGATTTGTCTTTTTAAGCTGTAATTTTGTTTTTGTATGTTTGTCTGTTGGAAGCCGTAATTGAATTACAAAATTTACGCCACTGCAGTAATTGTTATTATTACTTTTGTTGGTGCAAAATCAGCGCTTTACTACCAAGAGCTAACAAAACAATGGCCCACCAATTGTTTGAAGCTGAAGAGCCTCGAAATACCGATTAACAGCTAGCATTTACTTTTACTCCCAATGCTCATACCCACAGAGCCCATAAAGGAGGACAAACGGGGGGAGTCGCTGTGATCGCTTTTCGTAGCGCGCTTCAAAAACAGAAAAACATACATATGTACACGCTTAATGCAAGTTGCAAGCTGACAATGTTTGAGTAAATATGAGCATATTCATGAATACCAAGCAGGAAAATAGCTCACCGATGACAACTTACATTATAACTGGCTTGGATTAGCTCCCTTAAAAGAAAAGTCATTAGAACCCACCGAAGTCCCAGGAAGGGTTATGTTTCGACGGAGTCGGACCAGAGGGAGATTGCTGCTAGTTGATTTGGAATGAATGGGTATGTGAAGAGGCGATTGGTGTCGTGTGGGACGCATTAGAGATATTTCTGGATAGATAGCTGTTTAGACAGCTCTGTACTTTGTAGGCCATAGCGGTTGTGTGCGGGGAGATAGAGAGCAAACTGTCGAAAAATGTTCGGGTTGTACACCGTCGATATTGGTTCGCCGTCAACGCGAATACCTATCTGAGGCCTGACCTCTTTCGTCTAGGTAGTAAAAATGGTTGCCGATTAATTCGTAGGGGAGAAAGTTATGCTCCTTGGGGTGAAAAAAACGAGAAATTTCGTAGAGGTAAACGTTTACTTTTGAGCCAGACGCCATTTTCGGGCAATCGTTAGCGTACGAGATGCTAGCGACTTTCTCGGAAGGTTGGGAGAGTATCGAAATGTAGAAATTAAAGAGCAACGGGGAGAAGACAACGCTCTCTAGAACCCCATGTTTAATTTTGCTATGCTTTGAAAATGTGTCTCGAAAAATTACCCTTCAGTGGCGATCACTCAGATAATTCGCCGACCACCATTTGATCCCTGTGGGAGAGGGTCTCTATGTTTTCTAGTAGCTGACATACGGTGTCGAACTCCTTGGACAAATCCAGAATTGTTCTCGCCCAGGGCCGGTTACAATTCGAGTTATCTGGGTGTTTATGACGTTAAATGCAGTGGTGGTACAGTGCACTTTGCGGAAGCCGTGCTGAAGCTGCGTGGGGTCAGGTGGTGCGTAAAATACGGGTGTAGCAAGGCCTCTAATGTGTTCGCGAGGGGTGAAAAAAGTGCTATCGGCGATAAGACTCCCCTTTGCTTGGGCTTTGCCGGTTTCAGCGGTGAAACCACTCTTCCCGATTTTCACATGTACCGAATGATGAGAGTGATCACTAGCATGTTCAGTACCTTGGTGAGATAGTCTAGTAGCGCTGGATCCAATTTCGTCACATTAGCGTGCGAATTCCCAGGAGTCAATGCCTTCAGAGGCTTTCACATTCCCGATGGCACCTGGACTTTACCGCTGGTGATAACAAGAGGCGAGGTTTTGGCAGTTTATGCAGCCTATGGGTGATATGTCATGCCAGAAGAGGAGATCTGACAAAATTGTCACACGCATTGGTAAACCCAGCGAGCGAAAAGCTATGCTTTTTCCATATCATGCAAGTGGCTTGCATGACATCAGATGTCAGTTTCCAATTGGGCATCCACGTTTGGTTGCAGCCATATTTGCTTTAACAAGCGGTCATCATACCGCAATGTTACATAAGCGTGCGCGCAATCGCAATGCATAGATAATTCAATTTTTCGTTGCTCAGTTTTTTATTTGCAATTCATTTATTTTTTCAATTTTCAATTGCTTTGCAATGACTTTGGCGCGTACGAGTATGTATTCGGCAACAAAGGAAAATAAAAAGGAAGTGCAGCCGCCATATATGGACAGTTTGCCAAGCGTAGATGCATATCTACGAGCATTTTGAGTATTTTGTAACTTTATAGATATGTATACACTGTATGTAGTTGTTGGTATGTACAGTTGTATCCACATGTAATTGAATGTAATTGTCAGTAAACTCAGCAGCCAACTCCACTTTGCGCAATCAGTCAACAACACCTATTTAATTTTCTTGTAACAACACAAACTTCCATTGGCATTGGACAGTGATAAATTGTTGAGGGTGATAGCTGGCTGAAGGTCAAATTAAATCTCCATTTTATTTCATTTTACATGTACAACCATACATATGTACATTTTCACTAACTACAGATGTATGTATGTATGTATACAACCATGGACATGTACGCTATTTTTTCATAGATATATTTTTATACAAAAATGAAGATTAATTAATTAAAATTTGACTTTTATTTTTTCTGTCAAAAATAACAGTTTTACTTGCATTTTTTCCTATTCAAAATTTAAGTTAACCTTTNTATTTCCACAAATATATCGATGCAATAAATACAACGAAGATAACCTAACCCCTGCCACTTCGTTATATCGGGGTTTCACTGTATTTTTTTCCTCCTCCTCCTCCTCCTCAGGCCAAGTTGTAAAAAGGGGCAACAAGCCGCTGGGAGCTGCTTCCGGATATCACTCCGTAAGCATTCCCTAATAATTTTATAAATATTATATTTTTTTCTACTTACAGCATTTTGGCGAACAAAATGTTATTTTAATATGCAAATCAGCGATTGCGGGCTTACCTGAAATGAGAACAAATTTTTAATGTATATTTAAAAAATGAGGTATTTAAGCAGAAAACGTACGAAATAGTATGTAAATAAGCAACAGTTTATACTATATATTTATTAAATCCTCATCACAAATGTACCGTACGTAAACCAAATAAGCACATAAGACCGTACCACCTTACAAGCAAGCAAAAAAGTTCGCCGTACACCCCCGAGTCAAAGGTATTTTTACCAGGCAATTTCGAAAAAAAAATGCTTTTTGACCGAACTTAGGAGTCGCCTGTTTTATATTTTTCGGTGAGACCTACATTAGACACTAAAATTTTTTTAATAGTTCTACTAGAATAATCAAAAAACATCCTTAGCAAAGGTTTTAAAATTTTTGGTGAGCTTTAACTTACTGACCTTAAGGTGGCACGTTAAGTGGATAAGAACTTAGATCTGGCGGCTAAGTACTTGAAGTCAATATACTTTGGAAAAAAAAAATCCTACTCGAGACAAAACATCGATACATCATACTTTAAAACCCGACTGTAAATCCCCTAGGATCGGCAAAAAAATATTTCGACACTGCCTCGATACTTTTCAAATTTTGGGCTCTTAACCACTAGGATTTTCAAAATGGAATAAATACGCGTACTTTTATGTTTAAAATGAATAGATATATACTAGGGTGCTTTTTTTTTTGCNTTTTTTTCGGTCCCATCGTGAAATTTTGTTGGAAATACCCAAAAAAAAATTCCCTGAAAGTTTGAGCCCTTAATATTAATTTTAAGTACTCGGCCAAGGCGTGTGAAGATTTTCCATTTAAAATACACGGGAACTTTGATTTTTTTTTTTTAATTTCTATAGCTCAGCGGCATTTAATGGTATCACCTTGTCCAAAATGGGGATTTTCTCAGCATTAAATGCTCTACAAAAGTGCCCACTGCGGCGAAGTCGTAACTCACACAATTAATTTTTATAATTTTACGTGATTTTTGATAAAAATTTAAAACTTCATAAAC
>NW_016176587.1:0-9106 GCF_001687245.7 Rhagoletis zephyria | reverse complement strand
ACAACTAAGACCTAGATAAAAACTTCCACTAAAACCTAATCTAACCTTCTCTTTCTTCAGGTATATTTTTTTGTAAATAGCACTTGCTATTTATTTAGAATACCTCTGGATAAAATCTGATTAGAAATTTCAACTGCCTGGAAAGAAGTGATACATATACTTTATGGTAACTTAGTCTTTCTGTTTTTTTTTGTGTTATTAAACCCCCCTAAATCCCCAACTTTACACAAAGCAGAAAATCATCATGCAACAGCAGTCAATGTTTTTCGTCAGCAAAACTTTAATTTAAATTTATAAAGCCCATTACTGACTAACGTAGTAACATCAGACAAATGACCCACTTAACCACGTACACAAATACAAACTTTTATCCCACTAACAAAAACGACAACAAGAAAATTATGAAACACACAATCAGTGGGAGATAAGCCGAATCACATGCGACAGCCGTTGTGGCAACAATTTAAAATGCAATGAATTGTATGTATGTCACCTGTAAAGGTAAATAAGTTCGCAAAAGTGTTTGTTGGCTTGTGTGTGTGTGTGTGTGTGCGTGACCACAAAATTTTATGTATGCAAATTACGTGCTGCATGCAAATAAATTCACATTTTTTCAATAGAAAAAATATAGCATGGTGACGCGCCAAATGAAATATGTAATTGCAGTTGGTAGCCGTAACAGCGAAAGAGAAGCCAAAAGTTACGTATACGTACATACATACATATGTACATAGATGTCAACGTTATCTGTATACCCTTTAATGTGTATTTATTTCAGCATATGTTCGTGTATGCCTGCCTCTAAATATATGTAAGCTGGCGTAGGTGTGCAAACCTATTTATTTGAATTGCAATGCCAGCGTATGTTGCTGTTTGGGCACTTTGGTATTTGTTGTGTAAATAATAATAAAAAGTAGTTTATTTTTTACGGTTTTTTTTTACTGAAAGACAGAACGAAATTATAGTGCGACCAGCAAATTGTCAGTAATGTGCTGTAGAACGGAAATGAAAATGCACGCGCCATAACGACACGTACACACCTACACTATAGTACACACAAACACATACAAGCCTGCTAAAAGTTATTCAGCGTAAAAGAAAAAAAAACTGGCTTACATAAATGTCTGGTCGGAAATCATTTGCGCAGGTACTTAAATACATACATATATATGTGGTTGCATCAATGTATTTGTGAGTATGTAAGTGTGTGTATTTCTAATTTATTGCAGGCAGTTCAGTGTAATAAAATTTTTTGCTGATGTCAGTGGTCAAAGCATAAATAGCAACAAAGCGTTTGGAGGATGTAGGAGAGTGAAGAAAGTGGCCTACAGCGTTGCCGTTTTTGGACTTTCCCTACCAAAATTAGTAGATTTTTGTATATCAGTATAAAGAGTAAATAAAGACGCGAAAAGTATAGAGATCCATATTTTGGACACTTTTTTCTCATTCGATCTTTTTTTCAAGTCCATAATGATCAATTGTTCCTTCCGAATGTGCATACCGTCAGAATTCTATGAAACTATTTTAAAGACTCAATGGTTATGTTGGTGAACAAAACTGCTAAACCTGCGTTAGTGAGCGGGTCGCAAGTGACCACTGAGAAACAAGCGAACAAATGTACCAGAAAAAATTTACTGAGCATTGTGGAACAGTGGCGTTATAGGGCTGTACAATTTAGCGAACGAACTATCAGTTCCCGGCGGTATGAAGCTATTATTAATAACTTGGATTGGGTTTAATGTTCGGCCGAACTTAGACTTTCTTGCTTGTTATTTTATTTTTCTTATGGAAGGGCTTGAGTTTCATTGCCTTCTCACTAAGCTTACATAGAAGGGAAAATGTTTTATGTTGTAATAATGGCACAGTTCAAATATAACATTGCACCGGAGATGCACCGACACGAGTTCCGTGATTTTTGATAAATTATGAAATTTCTGCCCTACTTATTTCGGTATTTTCCGGACCTAATTTGTAAAGAAATAAATATTTTGACAGCATGCTGGTATGTTATATGCTTCGAGGTTTATGATAGAATCACTTGATGGTGGCTAAAAGTGGGTGCCATGTATTTCCCATTTTAGATTACTTTTTATTTGACTTGACATACTTTTCTATTGTTCATTTGCCTTATTGATTGAATTTAATTTGACTTTTTAACATATTGTACCGGTCTTTCAAAATATTTTCGAAACAAAGTTTTCGTATGTACATATGTATATTTCGATTGATATCCATATTGAAATGCTCTATTCAACTCATGAAAAAAAAAAATAGGATTTGGCTTTCAAACTAAAAAAATTCTTAAATCTGTTCGAATTTCAAGGTGTGTCAATTTCCATGCCATCTAGTGTTAATGGGCACATTTAAAAACTAGAGCTGTTTTTTACAAAAATAATAACATAAAAATTAAAATTAAAATTTTTTAATGAATAAAAACGTTTTGATTTAAAATTAAAAGTGTTTTTTTACTAAAACTGATTAAAAAAATTGCGTCAAAAACCGACTTTCAAACTGTGATCAGTTTTTAGACTTACTCATTTGCAAATCTTAAATTTTAGTAGATTTTGATCAGTTCATTACGAAGTTTGGCAAGCATATTTCCTATTTTCTATCAGAGTGGCAAAAATGCCTGGCATAGGCGAACAGAGAAAGGGAGCGAGGGAAGGAGTAAGTATGTTGGATATAGGGATGCCAGCTCTTTTAAGACTAATTACCCTAAACTCCTGAAAAATGTCTCTATTTTGAATGGTATTCCTAAAAAATAACTATTAAATTTAAGGCACTACATTCTCGGTACAAAAAAAAAAACAAGAAATATCATTAATACGAAAGAGATAATAAAGACTTATAAGTATATTTCGTAAAGCATCATGTATGTATGTATGTACAATATCGGGCATACATAGATGGATTATTCCATAGAATCGCACTAAAATCAAGAGAGGTTTTGTTTTTAAATATTTGTTTTGTAGGTAAAATAACCTCCAAAATGTCAATGTCAAGCCTATTTCTGATTGCAGTTTTTTCTAATTAATTTTGGAAAAATTCTCTATATATTGATAAATATTCACTTTCATTTGACTCCACAAAATTTTGCCAGACGTTGGCTTGGCGCCAAAAACCATAATGAGAGATTGTTAGATATTACTAGTTGCAATTTTATTCTCAATTTCTAATAAAAATCGTTTGTATATTTAATTCCTCCAAAAATTAAAATCATTCCCCGATTTCATCGAGAAACTCAAATACCACCAAAATCGGGGAATTCTCCCCCCGTTGCCAACACTGGTTGGTGACTTTAGATATTGTATTGAGAGGAGGAGAGCACTTGCCGCTATTTGCTGCTGACCGCCACTGTGATTAAGCATTGTGGTTTAAGCTAAAGTCACATGTGCATACATCCTAACATAAATATGCACAAGCCCATATTCATCTATTTTTCATGCATACACACACTTTCTACTTACACACATACATACATACATCTCCTTAAGTCAGATACATGTGCACTAGGGTGTCCGATTACTCGCCTTTTTTCCAAAACCGGTTTTTGAGATATTCGAAAGGATTCAATTTGAAAAACCCGTTTCCCAATTTTGAATTTAAGAAAAAACCAGATAAACCGGTTTTATTTTTCATAGTTCTCATACAGAGAAAATGCTTATGTTGGTATGAAGTCATGACCAAAATACAATAAAACTATTGACCGTAAAATATAGCTTTTAGGTAGAAAAGAACAAAGAAAAAGTTTTTTTTTTTTTAATCAAAAATAAAACAAATCAAAATCAGTGGAAAATTCACGTTTAGTCTTAGTTTAACTTTTTTAATACTTTACTGCATTTTTTCTGACATTCATTCAGATTTGAGTAGTGCTCTTGTCAACGCAGCCGAGTGATTAGATGTGCCTACTGCCACTCGGGAGACCCATGGTTCGATTTCCGGTCCCAGCAACATCAAAAAGTTTTTCTTTTCGTACCTCCGAGTATTCTTCTAAAAAAGCTCATTTGGAGATGGCGTAAAAGTGTAGATCTCTGCATTTGTTTCACCCCTTTACGAATGAGAACACGAGTTGGAAGAGAAGCTTGGCCAAATACTTGGAAAACAGTAGAGCGCCAAACATTCAGTTACAGGAATCAAATATGAAATACTGTAGATCCCCAAATATATAATTTTAAAACTACTTAGGGGTTTCAGAATAACTGCCTATAGATATAAAAAAAAACCGGTTGAAACCGGTTTAGGAAAACCGAGTCAATCACACTAATACGCACACAATCCGCTCAACTGCTCACTACAAATCAGTAACACACAACTCCTGGCTTAAACGCCTATTTGTCCTTCGGCGGCGCGCAAGCGGCAGCAGCGATTGTTATGTTGCGTTGGCAGGTCGGTTCTCTTACCGGGCAGGTCAGTTGGACATGCCACAAAACGCCTGCTGGCCACTACAGCGCCAGGCAGCGCCACTTACTGCCACAAACCATTCAATTTAAATGACCGTAAATCTTAATTTCATGGCGCGTGCTTGTAGTGAACGTTGGGCATGGTGGCCTAGTCGCTGCGGCTGTTTGTAAGTTTATAAAGCGTTGCAATACAATCAAAAATAAGTTGAAAAAATAATAATAAATGGAAGAAGTTGAAAAATAATTTTCCGCACATGTCGGAAGAGGATATGAAATGGAAAAGGGAATGTGTGTTGGGCAAGGCAAAAAAGAGCTGGCAGAACAGCAAATTTCAATTGCAAAAAAAAAAAAATATAAAAACTATATAAAAAATAAAACAAGCAAGCAACAACATAAAATTGCTAGTTGCAAAGCGGATGTGTAGTTATTGCAGTAAAATTCCACTTGGCGCCACAACCAATTGCTGTTTAGTAGGCAAGCAGTAGAAGGTTTACGAATGGTCGCTGCTCGAACTCGAGTGCTGGGGTATTACGCAAATCGGAGTTACAATGCAATGCTATTAGTTATATACATAAGTATGAATGTAGTACTGTTTTATTTCCAAGTCATGGTATTTGCATTCCTTTTCACAGTCATTTGCATTTTTTGTTGCCTTTTGATTTCTTCTCGAGCACATTAAACAAAAAATATATCAACCGAAAGGAAACGAATAGCAGGCTTTTAATGGCGGCACATTTTCGCTGCATTTCTGATGAATTGCTAGCTTGTAGTTACATATCGCAAACAAATGTTGAGAAATAAAAACATGTAGCTGGATTATATAAATGCAGTTAATACCACTAAGAAATTATTCATTAGCATGCTTAGAATTTTGATTGCCAAAAGCAAAAATATGGTTCATTATGGTCTAAAAAAAATCTGTGTGCAAGTTCAAACTTTTGGTCAATATCTTAGGCTCGCCCAAGTCCATCAACATCAAAGTTCAAGTTCAAAAAAAATGTTTCTTAGCTTACTTCGATTTGCTACAAAGAAATTATGTAGGACTAATAGTTTCGAAGATAATTGCAATTTTAGTTAAAAAAATATTAATTAATTTATTTATTAACTTTTATTTTTGAGCCCAGCCGTATGGTCTAATAGACCGAAGGCATGCTTCTGGCATTTCCGACGACCCAAGGGCAAAACATACGCGGGGTCACGTTGATGTTACTGCCGAAATGCACACTCTTAGGGACACGAATTTCGATACGATACGATACCATATCGATACTTTTGACATTCGATACCGATATTTTCTACTCGATAGTTTTAAAACGATATTTTTTGGAATCGAGTACCAGAACCCTAGTATCGTATCGAACGTCATAAACTCACATTGCAACACTGAGGGAAAAAAACTTAGAATCTAAAAAACGTGCTAAATTGAAAAAATAGGCATATTTAAAAGCACCAAACCAACTCGTTTTAAATTGGAGTATATGCGTTATAAAATATGTGGTTGTGATGTTTTTTCGTAATTAAGAAAAAAATAATAATAATAGTTATATATGTTCCGTCGCTGGATTGAACCCGGACCCTCTTGGACGCAACCAATTGTATCAAGCGTCTTGTTGAGTTTGAATCAACATCACAGCGCGTGAATAGTGCATTATGTCATACCATCCCTGCAAAAATTTGAGGACCAAGTGGTCCACTGGGTCGTAGTTTTAAAGTATGAGCAAAAGGACCAGGTTGCATACTCTAGTAACTTGTTATGCTAACCTGGACCACTTCAAATGTAAAAAAACTGATATATGTGTTGAACACCACCTTTTCATGGCCGATCGTCAATATTATTCGGTTGCCGAATGTGCCGTGANGTTATGCTGACCTGGATGACTTCAAACGTAAAAAACTGATATATGTGTTGAACACCAACTCTTCGTGGCCGATCGTCAATATTATTCGGTTTCCGAATGTGCCATGGTCCAAAAGGAGTAGTTGTCTAGGTGGTCCCATGTTATGCAGTGGTGGACCAGAAGTGGTCCCATGTTTTGCAGCGTTCGACCGGAGGTGGTCAGGTCCAATGACATCGCAATGTTAATGTAATCGTATTTTTTCCATATATTTGAACCATCTTGGTTACTAGTGTTGGTTACAAGGTAGCGTGGTCCTGTACTAGTACTTAACCTAGTTCCACTTTTTGCAGGGATGTATGTGTGTATGTGTTGTCACCGCTGTGCATGCTTTGTATACCATATACTTTCTTAATTACATATGAAGAGGCATCCGAGACGTGCAAAACGCCATCCGTGTAGTGAACAATTTTAATACGGGCGTATTTGAATTGAATATTTCCATTATATGTATGTACGTAGTGTATGTATAATGGAAAAATCCATTTGTTACGACTTTTCACTTGATTTAAATATGAACATTTTTAAACGGTAATCAAATAAAAAAAAATTTATTCTTACAACGCATTATTTTTCTCAGTGAAGGATAATGTTATTAACAGCTCAACCTAATATTACCGGCGAGAGTTTTTCTACGCACGCACGCAAGTTTTTCTCATTTGATAAACCCAAGTCAATTTGCGTGCGGGATTTCTCAGAGTTGCATTTCTGTCAAATTTACAGAAGTTTGCTGAGAAAAATTTGAATTCATAGTCGCACCAAAATGCTAATTGAGTATAAATGTAAAATCGAAATGTCACGCAAGACAAATCTTGGAATTTGAGTTAGCTTTTTACGCACGCATATAAGGTTGGCCTATAACTGTTCTTCCCGATATAAATTGGGCTTTAAAGTGCAGAAATTTGTACTATGGTTAGGATTGCATGTGGTGGGATTTGAACCCGCGGCCTCGGTGCTTAAGTGAACACCTCAATCTCTACGTGTTGTAGTAATAATAAAGTCTGGCGCTTACACAATATGTTAATGTTTGGCCGAACCTCTCCTCCGATTTGTCGCGTGGGCCTAAATGTTGTGGCCCAAAGGGGGTGCCTACAGTTTTTTGTCGACTCTGAACGGCGATTGTATTTTATGGGAAGCTGTTTTTCATTTTCAAGGTTTGCGCACTTCTAATCACTACATTTAGCGGCCTATATGCGGGACCTATATTCAGATAAATTTTTTGGTTTTTGGTATCGATATTTGGAATATCGAGTCTTTTTATTCCGATATTAATGGCTACCCGATATTTTTAAAGCGATACTTTAAATGAGTACCATATCGATACTTTCGGTTTGATATCGTGTCCCTACACACTCTTTCTGTGTATGGCCAACAACACAGGGAAACTCGACGCGGAAAATCTGAAATCATTACAGATATACTGGAACTCTCGCATTTTCCCTCTGAGGGATCTTCTCAATACGCCGGCATATATATGTACTCCTTGTACGACGCGAAATGTCACATCGAAGCAGAAAATACCCGTGCCGTCTTGAGAGTCATCTAGTGGTCGAACGCAACACGAGCTATGTGGAATCATTATAAGGAGCTGAAGATGAAAATGAGACGTTCTTTCACAATAATAAATGGAAGAGGTCGTAATACATACGTGAGTGCGTGAATACTTTTCCATCGTTTTGTATGGTTACAGCAGTGAAACCAGCGCAGAAGATGAACAGTAATGACGAAGGAATGGATGTCTAAACGCCGATGCCACATGCTACGAATAGCAATTTTTGTGGATGAACTCCTGGAACCAAGCTTCTGAAGCTCTTCAAGTAGGTCAGTAATTTGCAGAATGCGCTCCGATGAACGCATGTCCAAAGGATAAGCCATGTGCATCAATTACAGCAGGATGCGCCCGGTAAACGTCGCGTATAAAGTCTTACCGATCGTGTTTTGTGAAAGCCTTAACAGACCGCCAATAAAGAGATTTGGCCTAATAAATGTGGCCGTAAGCACAATAATTCGACCAGGTATTCACGCTTGCGGATAGAGGATCGATATCCACTTTGTCCTTGTCTATTTTGAAGCCGCATTCGATTGGACGAAAACGTTTGAATTCGGTATCACCGAGAAGCTCATACTGCTTCGTAAAACGAGGTTAAACACTACCACTAAATTCGCTTAAATTGAGAATCACTTTTCCTAGCCCTTCAATATCTAACGAAGACTCAGTTATAAAGCCTGCTTTTCATGCAACTTATTTTAGCTGATGCTGAAGAAAATAGAAGGCTGCTCAGGATCATAAAATTCTCACTCTATAAGTAAGTTATCATTTCCGCGTCGTTCTATGCAGCAGAAGCTTCNTGCACCTTCTGAATGCGTTGTTGTGTACTTCTGATCAACTGAACAGTTGCGTGTTAGATGATCGTAATATTTTTCTGATCATTTGAGACAACATATTGGTGTGTACCTCTGAGAGTTGAATTTGACAGCTAATGTATCAAGCCGTTCAGAAAAGCGCATAACGATCATTGATTTTTTTAGCAACGGTTGCGCTCAACTGCTGCGCCTTCTGAACCTACCCAATTTCAATATCTAGCTTTGAGGTATTCAAAAAATATTTAATGATGTTTTTTACTCTGCCAAAATCGTTTACGCGGTAAAAGCGTCACATAGCTAAAAGAAAACTAAGACCATTTTGTTGTTGTTATGTGTGCAGAGGGACAGAATCCAGCCGGGTTTAATGGGCACTCAAAGAGTTTATCCTACTCAAGTAGGAGTTTAGCCTGCTGCAGTATCTAGAGCAGAGTTGTGCTAGGGTGGTGC
>NW_016176586.1:0-9107 GCF_001687245.7 Rhagoletis zephyria | reverse complement strand
TTGTTTGCAGTTAATAAACTCTTTGTCGGAGAAAATCAGTTAAGGTATCGGCTTTCCATGAGAGTGTGGCATAGATTAAAATAAAAAAAATTTTGGATCAAAAAATCGCATTTATTTTGTA
This sequence comes from Rhagoletis zephyria, assembly GCF_001687245.7. NCBI lineage: Eukaryota > Metazoa > Arthropoda > Insecta > Diptera > Tephritidae > Rhagoletis > Rhagoletis zephyria. The sequence continues at coordinate 8,986 of NW_016176586.1, read as the reverse complement.
TTTTATTTTTTTTATTATTTAACTTCATCATGTTTGACTTTTATTTTTTTTTCAACCTGAATAGTTGCCAAACTTTATGGAGTAAGCTGTAAAAATTTGAGAATGGAAACACCAAAACTGTAGAAGTTACGAGTTTTTTCATACGTGCGTACATAAAGTCTATACTAGAGAGCTCTAGAGAGCTCTAGAGAACTTATATTCCGAACTTATATTCCGAGAACCTAAGTTGCTAGAGCACTTTAAAGGTTCAAAATTGACCCCAAAAATAAGCCAATATTTACCGTTGTTTCTACGAAACAAACAGAACTTATAACTTACAGAAATAAATCTTCTAGATAGGTTTAGATTTTTATCTTTAAAACGCCGCTTTCTTATTTGAAATCGCTTCATTAGTTCTCGTGCAATAGGCGTTTTTGTGAAGCTCTAAAAATTACAACTACATACAACATTTGAGCATGACATCCATACCGAAACGTAAGACGTATTCTATGTCAAAAATTGTGCAATGATTTTAAAAGGTAAATATGTATGAGCAATGACAAACATTGTAGTCCATGTTTGCATGTACATACTTGTTCATCTATTTTTGGCTTCCTTAATTCAATTATGTGTGAATACTAATTCAATTGCCATTTAAATAAGAAGTAAACAAGGGTGGCGAACAATTTTGATATGTGTGCAAACTTGAAAATAATTTAGAGGAATTATTTTGCTAAATTAAGGGTCATCACTGAAGCGTCTCCTAGAGCGGATGTGTATTCATTATAATTTAATTATTACACCCATTGAGTAAAATGCCTACGCGTACATACTTACAAATGTACTAAAAGGTTTTAACTAAACCACCGTACAAATATGAATAAATGTAAATTTGAAGAAATGTATGCCATGCTCAGGATAGCGCTTTATACAACGAGCTGTTGTTGTAACTAGATTTTGGAATCAGTCTGGCGTTGTAGAATTTTCTTCCGAAGAATTATTGTGCCAAGAGTACGCAGAAGAGATTCAAACGGTTGAATTTTATTCAGCATAAAAATAAGTGAAGTTCTATTTATAATTTTTATCATTTTATTTATCATTTTTATCAAACTCTACATTGATGACGGATTTCACAAAATAAGGAGGATATTTTTAAAATACACTTAAACCATTTTTCCTATATTTACAGATGTCTACACATAAATTTAACTAACCATACCACGTAAATAACAAATTTTGTGCGCTCATTCGTACATCCACTTGTCCAGCTAAGCAACCAGCAAAACGGCCAGAATAGCACACAAAAAAAAAGCAAATATAATTCGGAAGAGAGGTCGTCGTCGATTTAGTCAAAGCTATAAATTAATGCATGTAAGTAAAAACATTTTAATGCCTACAAGCATATGAGTAAATATAATTATAAGTAGATATGTACATCCATCCATACATATCGTGTATAAGTATTTGCATGTGTTTTAAGCATATATCCGCGCATATACAGCTACGTCATTTTGTTTTTGAATTTGTGCAGATTGTTAAAAAATAGTACTTTTCTACATTTCTTTCCACATTCAGTTTCCATGTTTTTTTTTGCTTTTTGTTTTGGTTTTTTTGTAATTTTCATGATTTTTTGCTTGTAATTTCAACTTCCCAAGTCGAATAATATCAGCAACACGCCATGCCACAACACACCCTTGACCATTTCTAGTCAGTCGGTGGGTTAGCGAATTGCCGCATTGGCACTTGTTGGTAGAAATTAGCACAAATTGCTCGTCGACAATGACTCGAGGGAAATGGTTGTTGAACTCAGTTAGACAGAAGACGGAGACTGAGGTGGCGGGAGCATATGACTGAAGTTGACAGTGGAAAGTACCTTGTAGAGAAAGGATAAAGCTTAAGGCAAATCTAACAGCAATCAGATTCCAATTTCAACACTTAAAAGTTTTTAAGAAAAAAGCTAAAAAAGCATTAATTATTCGGCTTAAGTATATGGTGATTCAATAAGTTCGCAGATGTTCAGAATAGGGCCATTGTTTCAAGCGCGGTGTTGCAAGTGGCACTGTGCTGTTGAAACCACAAATTGTCCAAGTCTATGTCGTCTAATTAAGACCTTAAAAAAAATTTCATATCAGGAAAACTTCGTTCAAGATAATTTTTATTTTTTTGGAAAAATCGGCATGAACGTTTGAATATCTTTTACACCAATTGTCTGAAAAAATTAAAAAAAAACATATTAATAAATATGTATGTCAAATATAGTGGCTGTCAAAAATCTGCATCACCCCATAAATACGACTTAAAATGATTTTCTCGCAATTCCGCTTTTCCTGCTGGGTATTTAAATGCTATGCTTGTTATTCTATTTCTTTGACTTTTGCTGTGATTGCATGATTCCTAGTGTCGCTATTATCGGGTCAATTATGTGGGCCATGCGAATATATCAGCAAATACAAAAATAAGTACAATTGCTATAAGTAATTACGTACTCGTGCATACATACATACATACATATTTATGCATGTGTGCATATTGCATATACATATAGACTAATTACATACACGTTAATATCGTCTTTTTCCACAGTTAAGAATGATACATACATAAATACTCGTACTATTACAGTGAGCATAGCAATTATTGTAATTATTTTTTTTTATTTCAAAGAATTTCAAGTAATTACCGCTACACGTATGTACATTAGGGTAATCAAAAATAAGTAAAGCCGGAATTTTTATGCTCTCCCCCTAGGATTGTTCTATACCGAAGAAATATACCCCATTTTTTTATTTTGAAATCAAAAAATATTTAGAGGTCGCTCAAAGCGGCCAAAGTTTTCCATGTATTTTATATGAAAAAAAAAACATTTTTCCGTAGAAATGGTATAGATGTCTTAAAAATCAATATTTTTCTATCGGAAAACTCTTTTTATTAGCAGAATATTCGCAATAATAATACCTAATTGTTTATTTAACAATTTTTTCTTCACAACTTTAGTTTATAGGTCCGTCAAAGACCCCGAAAAATGCAATGGGGAGACCAATAAAAAATCGCTAGTATTTAAAAATGGTTAAATAAACAATTGGGTATTATTACTGAAGGCCTCCGGAAGAGAACCAGAGTCTTCCGATCGAGAAATATTGACTTTCAAGAATTCTATACCAATTCTACGAAAAGTGTTTTTTCCGCATATAAAATACATGGAAAAGTTTCAGCGCTTTGAGCGGCCTCTTAATAATTTTTGATTTCAAATCAAAAAAAAAGAGGGGTATATTCTTTTCGGTATAGAACAATCTTAGGGGTTAAGAGCATAAAAAATCCGAATTTACTTTTTTACATGATTTTTTTTGGACCACCCTAATGTACATACATGCATATATATACTTAGGTTTACAGCTTAAGTTCACAGCTTAAAAAAGTCTACAAAATTGCTTTGTTAATAAAAAACGTGTTGAGCAGTTAAGAAGTCTAGCTAATAATGATTCCAATTTTATGCCTTTTTTGGTTAGCAAATTGGTAGTCTTTTGTGTAAAATGTGAATAGCATAAAATAAATTCTTCGTTTAGCGAAGTAAATAAGTGAGAAAATTTTAAAAAGATACTGCGATATTTTTATGGCTCTATTCATTATTGAACTCAATGACAGATTTTAAATTAAAGCCGTAAAATATTATTGTTTTATTAATTTTGTTGATGAATTGTCGATATCAATTTGATAAAAGTATTTATGATGCTTAATTCTAATTCGAGACGTATTTGTCGCAATAAGAGAGAGGCCGAAGTAGTAGATGAATGCGAAGAACTTGAAATGCTGGTTGACAGAGAAAATGCCCGAAAATTTTTATCAGAGAGTTGCAACTTTCGCAAGGTTTCAAGACCAACCATGGCCGATTTGTTGCCAGAAGTGCAAATATTTCTCCTAAAGTAAGATTTATTTGCAAAAAAAAATTGCGAAAATATTAAACTGAAGATAATAGAATGAAACAAAAATTCCATATAAAAAAATCATCGCTATGGAGACCTCTTTCTGGCAGCACTTGAAGATTTTGTTGTGGTTCCAGCAGCAAATGTATTGATTTCAGTAAAACAAAAATTGGTAACAAGATGACAATCACCACTGTAAGCGTTATTCTTCTCACAAAAGATTACTTAAAATGAAACAAATTAATAATAATAATATTTTGGCGCTTACACTTTTTCTGTTTGCTGAGCTTTTTGTGTTTGGCCAAGCTTCTCCTCCAGTTAGTGGTGTGCGTCCTGATATTATAACCAAACATTTTTACGCCGCCTCCGAACAGCAAATGGATTTTATGGGCAACTTTCTCTTGGCAGAAGTACACTTTTTCTCATTGAAGTGTTGCTCGGATTAGGGATCGAAAGTCTTAATGGGGCATTCTTTTTGGGAAATTTTTCTTCTAACTCCATGCGTCTAGTCGAAAAATTGATGAGCAGACTTTTTACTCGAAATTTTATGCAAAATATGGTAGGATTTCTTACGTTTCGAAATTTTCGTACATTTGGGGTTTCGTAGTTTATGCCCCGTCGATGAAATACAAACATTTCTACTATTTATAAATTATTTTCTCAAAACCTACGATTCATATTCACCGTCGAAAATAAGTCGACACTTACACTAGTTGCAACTTTTTTGACAGATATCCATTGAAAATTCTGTCAAAAAACCAGAGAGATTACTTTGTTGTCAACTTTATTTCGACTATGAATATTAGGGCGGGTCAGTTTGTATAGAAGTTTTTTCGACTATGCGCGTTTATCACATAAGTATTCTACGTGTAATTCTAAGATAATTTGCCGAAGAAACTATAGATCTAAAATCAATTTGGAGTTTGCCAAATTGCGAAAATTGGTTTTTTAGCATTTTGCTGTCCTCTCGGAAACATGCTATATGGGTTTTTTTTTGGTATGAGGAATTCATTTCTGCACTTATATTTTTCTTAAAACTTCCACCAGGGGCGGCTACAGTGAAAATTTTCACATTTGCTTCGAAATCTAGTTTCGCAATTTGGCAAATTTCAAATTGATTTTAGACCTATGGTTTCTTCGGCCAATTTGCTTAGAGTTACCTGCAGAGTCCTCCTACGCTAGGCGCTGATAGTAAAAAAAAAAAATACCCGCCCTAATGAATATGCCCCTCCGCATCTAATCAAAAAACTATTGGTACAATTTTGAGGAAAATTTTTTGGAGAATACAATGTCAATTTAAATTTTTATTTATTTTTTTTTTTTCATATCTTTGTTCGACATTTTTATCCGCCGTTTTGATTTCATGAAGTTGCCACACGGTATTAAAAACAAGATGAAATAAATATAGTGAAATCGTACCATTTTGGGAGAAATTCAAAAATTTTTAATTTTTGTTTATGATACTTTATGACCTAAAAAAATGCCTTTGCAAAGTTTGTTAAATTAAAATCTTCAAAAAATGTTTTTTTTTTTAATTTTTTGCGCTTTTTAAGATTTAGTCTTCACTTGGCAGATTTTTCACGAAATATTTCTGGCAACACTGAAAGAAGGAAGCAGCACTAAAATTTTATTGACCATTTTTTTCAAAACGTGCGTGAAGTGGTTACAAAAACACATAAAATCAAGCATTTTTGTAAATAAAAAAATTTCGATTTTTTATAATTTTATACCAATTCTAGTAAAAAATATATTTTCCCAATTTTAAATATATGGATAATTTGAAATCCCTGGCGGCTTAAATGTTAACCTATTTCAAAATAAGAAAATACAGGTCACTTTATTTTCGATATTCTTCAGTTTTGGGGGTCTGGACAATCCTAATATACGTACATATGTACGTACTATATGTACATATGTGCCTTTGGGAATATAAATTATTGTGTCCATACATTAGCATATGTATATATGTACATCAAATACGCATATAAGAATTTCTTTGCAATAAAAATGCATAATTTTTGTTTTTGCAAATAAAGTCATCAATGTCCCTGAGACAGTCTATTAGTGTCACAAAGTGATCGAATACATTGCGAGTTACAGACGATCAATCGATCAATCGATCGATCAACTCAGCACATTAAAATGCAAACAATGTCAGCGAAAATAAAATCGAAACAAAATATAGCAGAAGCATAGCCCTCAACAAAGAACAATGAATTCCGCGGAAGCACTTTAGCAAAAAAAAAAATACTTACATAAAATTCCTCAATTCTATAAGCGCAATGGTAAAGCAAAAAAAAAATACAAATTGCAAGCTCATACAAAATGACTCAACGAATATTTATTTGCATGCATACTTTTGAAAGTCATCCCGCTACTGCTTAAAAATAATTCAGTAGAGAGAAATGCTTAATGATGACATCCAATAATGAGTGGCACTTCTAGCAACTACCACTGATAAAGCGTTGATTAGTTGATTGATTGCAGTGCTTCAAAATTGGTGCAGCTAGCACATAATTTTCCTGTCCATGTTATATCTTACAAGTGCAGACCTCTGACCACCTCACCCTTGCTTGTTTCAGTTAGAGCAATGGGATTACTGTTTTCACTTGTCGGAGAGAGTATCCCAGTATCACCGCCACAGATTCATCCGAACAAGTTCCCGCCTTGACCAACTCGTCCGCTCGCTCGTTGGCTTCTATGTTCCTAAGGCCGGAAGAGAAATCAGACAAGAGAGATGGCCATTGACACAGTCACTCGTAGGGACTGAGCCAATACCAAGCTCTTCCAAATAGACTCCTGCCCGTAAACAAATTCAAGTGATCGTGATTTGTTGACACTTTACTCACTTCACGGTGATTTAAAAAATTAAATTGGTTTTTCTTTACGGGTTACCAATTTTTAAGACCCGGGTATTTTGTACCAGTTACCATAGAGGATCTTGATGCTGGGAAAAGCGGAGTGGTTAAGCCAATTTTTATATGGGGTTATTTAAAAAAAATAAATGTTTTTTTTCATATTGGTTACCTTTTTCGTAAAAATCGCAGTGGCCGCGTCCATTTTTTTTTATGGATAAAGAACAAACACACTACATACTTTACTTTTACCATCGACTCATGCTTGTAGTTAACAAATAAAATAACAATTCTACGCTATATCTACATATTGCCTTGTTCGCATTGGAGACGGGTATCAACCTCTATATGCCTTATACTTACATACATATCGCCGCCTGCGTAAAAGATTGTCATAAGTGCAATTTTGACCATTTTTAGTTCTACATGCAGTTACATATTTTATTTTAAATTTTTAGATATCTCCTTTATTTTCCGAGATATTAACTAAAATTGTTTCGATAATTTGGTAAAAATCTAATTGGTGGTACAGTCATATTAAACTAATCAATATCTTAAAAAGGACGCTCTCCATTTTTGGATATCTCCTTTAGTTTCCGAGATATTGAAAAAAGTGAAAAAGTGTCGTTAGTTTAGTAGAAATTTTGATCACATTTTGTCGTATTTCATAAAAAGTTGCTGCCAAACTGTGGACAAATGATACTTACGACAAAATTTTACTAAAGAAAGTCCTTCATAAACTTAAAACTAATTAACAATAATAATAATACAAATACAATAATTTAGCAATTTAAGAATTTTGTGAACAAGTAACATTTTCAGAGACTTTGGAGAAAATCTATCTTTTCGTTTTTGAGAAATTGCATTTTATTAGGTAATGCTTTGATATGTTATGTTATATTATGTTATGTTACGTTACGCTATGTTATGTTATTTTGTGCTATGCTTTGTTATATTATGATATGTTATGTTATCATATCTTATTTTATGTTATGTTATGCGATGTTATGTTATGTTATGTTGTTCAACGCAATGCACCTCAACTCATCGCAGCTCATTTCAAATCACCTCATCTCAGCTAAACTCACCTTAACTTATCAAATCTCACCTCACCTAAACTCATTTCGCTTCATTTCACCTCACCTCAGTTGGATTACCTTAACTCACCTCAACTCTCAATTTTAGTGGTCGAATTTCAACCGCTGGGCGAACACTACTAGTAACTATATTTTCAGTTTCCTTAAATAAAACTGTCTCACTTTTCACAGCAGCTCCATACTTACGTATGAATCTATGCTTTTGTTAATATATACTTTCAGTAAGTATTTATATCTATAGTATAGTATCGTCGGCCGCTGTGGTGTAGTGGTAAGCAGTGCGCGCTTCCACTCCACAATGCCTGGGTTCAAACCCTGGTCAAAGCAACATCGCAAAAATATAGAAAAAAGGTTTTTTCTTAACAGCGGTCGTCCCTCGGCAGGCAATGGCAAACCTCCGAGTGTATTTCTGCCATGAAAAACAGCTTCTCATAAAAATACAATCGCCGTTCGGAGTCGGCGTAAAACTGTAGGTCCCTCCGCTTTGTGTGACAACATCAAGGCGCACGCCACAAATCGGAGGAGAAGCTCGGCCAAACACTAACATATGTGTAAGCGCCAATCTATTATTATTATTATATAGTATCTATAGACATATGTATGTGCAACAGCTTCTTAATTTTTCTTTCATTTTTGTTTTTTTGTGCTTTTATTCCGCTGCAGCAGCGCAGTCTAATTAAATTTATGCTAGCACCATGGCAATCCTCACAAAACGTCTCCTCCGCCTTAACTCTTCAACTTCGACTTCACAGTCATTGACCAATTAACGAGCACTTGCGCGCATTTTCTGCCCCACCCATAATGGCCCTTTAACGTCGTCGCGACGGACAGCGTACAGTAGCTCAGATTTAGCAATGTATCTTCCTGCTCTTACGGTCTCGTAGAACACATAGTAATCTTTAAGCTTTGATACAAATTTTTATTTATTATAGTTTTCTTGCTTTTATTTTGACGGAGATTACTTAGCGTTTTTCTCTTTTCATTTATTAATTTCTGCAAGATTTTTTAGTTTTATCCACATTTTTTCATTCTTTGACTTTAATTTTCCACTGCTTTGTATTATATTTTGCTTTTGATTGTTGGCTACCATTGTGTTGGCTATACATCTATGTAATTTCATAGTCTGTCTCTACGT
>NW_016176583.1:0-9109 GCF_001687245.7 Rhagoletis zephyria | reverse complement strand
TTTTTTTGTCAATTTCAGCAACTAACATTTTGTTATTTTTAGGAAAAACTGTCATTCAGGCAGAAATCGACGCCGCTTGTGAGCTGACGGATTTTCTCCGCTTTAACGCCTACTATGCGCAAGAGGTCTACAAGTACCAGCCAATAAGTCCGAGCAATGAGGTGAGCAACACGTACCGACTTCGAAGTCTCGAAGGTTTTGTCGCCGCCATTTCGCCCTTCAACTTCTCCGCCATTGCGGGCAATCTCTCCTCGGCACCGGCGTTGATGGGAAATGCCGTGGTGTGGAAGCCAAGCAGCACTGCCCTTCTCTCCAACTGGATCATCTACAAAATTTTTGAGGAGGCCGGCTTTGCACCTGGCGTCATCAGCTTCCTGCCCTCTAAGCCACTTGATTTCAGCGACCACGTCATCAGTTCGCCCGATTTGGCGGCGGTCAACTTTACCGGCAGCGTGGCCACCTTTCAGACCATCTGGAGGAACGTGGCGGATAACCTCACCAAAAACAAGACGTTTCCTCGAATGTAAGAGTGTGCTGAGAAATAATGAAGAGTTTTTGATTGTTTTTTTCGATTTTTTAGGATCGGCGAATGTGGCGGCAAGGACTTTCACCTGATTCACCCTTCGGCGGACCTGCAGACGGCAATCACGCAAACGGCTCGGGCGGCTTTTGAGTACAGCGGTCAAAAGTGCTCTGCCTGCAGTCGCCTCTACGTACCAAAGTCGATTTGGCCAAAGGTATGGTTTTTGATTTTGGAAGTTTATCTTTGCGTTCAACAAAACACTGTCCCCCAACAGATTGAAGTCGGTCTACTGGACATCACCTCAAAGCTAAAGCTGGGCTCTCCTCTCGAGTTTNTTTGCGTTCAACAAAACACTGTCCCCCAACAGATTGAAGTCGGTCTACTGGACATCACCTCAAAGCTGAAGTTGGGCTCTCCGCTTGAATTCNGCAAGGACTTTCACCTGATTCACCCTTCGGCGGACCTGCAGACGGCAATCACGCAAACGGCTCGGGCGGCTTTTGAGTACAGCGGTCAAAAGTGCTCTGCCTGCAGTCGCCTCTACGTACCAAAGTCGATTTGGCCAAAGGTATGGTTTTTGATTTTGGAAGTTTATCTTTGCGTTCAACAAAACACTGTCCCCCAACAGATTGAAGTCGGTCTACTGGACATCACCTCAAAGCTAAAGCTGGGCTCTCCTCTCGAGTTTGACACCTTTCTCTCGGCGGTCATTGACGGCGCCTCCTTCAAGCGCATCAAAGGCTGCATTGACTATGCCGAAAATGATGACAACCATAAGATTTTGATCGGCGGCCAGGCCACCTTTGAGAAGGGCTTCTTCGTCGAGCCGACAATCATCGTCACAACTGATCCTCACAGCAAGCTGATAACCAATGAAATCTTTGGCCCAGTGCTGACCGTTTTCGTCTACGATGACAATAAGATTGACCAGACGATGGAGCTGATTGACAGCTCGACGCCTTACGGACTGACTGGTGCAATCTTTGCGAATGACAAGTAATTACTATTTATGCGCTTGTTTACAACTATCTAACACTTTTATTTACAGGAAATTCCTCCAGAAGTCCATTGATCGTCTGAAGTACTCTGCCGGCAATCTGTATATCAACGACAAATGTACCGGAGCCGTTGTTGGCCAACAACCGTTTGGTGGTGCTCGAGTGTCCGGTACCAACGACAAGGCCGGCGCGCCGCATTACCTCCTTCGATGGGTCTCGCCGCAGAACATCAAACAAACGAACGTACCGCTGCACGACTGGTCCTACCCTTACATGTCTTCCGCCAAATAATCTCCCCCAGAAAATCTCTCTTGCCAAACTCGTCTTCCAAACTGGTCCTTCTCCGCCTAGAGTTTTATTTTGATATCCCAACATCTGCTTTGGTTTGATTCGATTTTACCCTCCCCCAACACTCTTCATCTTTTATGTTATCAAGGGCAATACTTTTTTAGTCGCAACTAACTGTAATACCATGACTGTTTGATTTGATTTGATTTGCCACCCTCTAGTCCTGGTCACTGATCACTGTGAGCTGGTCATCTTCACTACTTTGTGTACTCCATTTCTTCTTCGGTAGTACATGCATAATTAAAATTTTATTTTTTGACGTTGAAGGTATAGTTCATTTGTTTTATTTTAATATAGTCTCTAATAAGAATGCCGTAAGAAAGTGGTGTTTGTAGAATATGTACAAGACGAGTGCTTAGAAGAGGATAGAGAGCGTGTTGTTATCCGTGTTAAAATACAAAGGATGTAAAGGAAGAAGAAGGAGGTACCGGTTCATGTACAGGCGACAACAAACAGACACAAGGGGGAGGAGACGCCAACAGCTCATGCGGACGTGCACTTGTGTGTGTGGAAGAGAGAAGAAGGAAACAAAAGCAAGTAAAAGTGAAGCGAAAAGGGTAGAAAATAAATATCAGCTTGAATCATTTGAAGGTTTTCCTTCACCCCATTCGGTGCTACTGACCAATTACTACTGTTACTTGGTGGCGGTAAGGGCGTTTGATAGCCACTCCATCGCCTCGTCGAGGCCGTCGCCCTTGATGGCGGAGGTTTTGAAGATTTGGAACGTTCGGTTTCTCAGCACATCAAGACCCAGCTCCTTGTGCACCTCGGCGACGGTGAGGGCGTTCTCCATGTCCTGCTTGTTTGCCAGCACCACGAGGATGGCGCTCTTTAGCTCGTCCTCCTGTGTGTGTGATAGAAATGATTTTGATTTAGAAAATGCTAGTTGATGAAACAAGAGAATCTACTGACCTCCAGCATAGAGACCAGCTCCTGTTTGGAGATGCCTATGCGATCTCTATCACTGCTGTCGACGACGTAGATGATGGCGTCTGTGTTGGAGTAGTAGCAGCGCCAGTACGGCCTAATGGACGTCTGGCCGCCGAGATCCCACACCTGAAACTTCAAGTTCTTGTACGTCACCTGCTCCACGTTGAAGCCGATGGCTGGTGAGAATGAGTTTAAGGTCAAGTTAAAACAGCTGTTCGAAATTAAGCTGAAGAGGAGCACTCACTAGGAATGGTCGTGACAACTTCGCCCACTTGCAGTCTGTAGAGAATGGTCGTCTTGCCGGCGCCGTCCAGGCCGAGAATGAGAATGCGCATCTCCTTCGAACCGAAGAGTGACTTGAAATAGGAGAGGACTCCACCTAGAAGAGAGAAAGGTACAATGAAATCAGTGGCCACCGAGGCAATCAAGCGTTGGTTCACCGGCGCACCACTGATGACGATGCTTACCCATTTTTGTTGATCAGATGATGCAAATGACGAGTATGAGTGTTTAGGGTGGTGGCGACGCCTTCGGAGAAAGCTGATCAGGTCAAGGTCCTCTGAAGTTGATGCAACAGTCGCCGTACACCGGGTATANGCGTTGGTTCACCGGCGCACCACTGATGACGATGCTTACCCATTTTTGTTGATCAGATGATGCAAATGACGAGTATGAGTGTGTTTAGGGTGGGGGCGACGCCTTCGGAGAAAGCTGATCAGGTCAAGGTCCTCTGAAGTTGATGCAACAGTCGCCGTACACCGGGTATAGGCACAAACAGGTGCAACGCCGGAGAGACACGGAGCTGTTGACACGCTGACACTGAACGTTAAAATCTGCTGAAGTTGTTGCCGTCACGGGTGGATAAAGTGCTGGAGAGTGCTGGGAATGACTAGCTTCGAAGGGTGCTCAGAGGCGACGGCGCTGATGATGTTGTGGTGATGGTGGTGGGGCACTTCTTCTTGTCTTGAGCCAGAAAACAGATAAGTGAACTGAAGGACTGATTGTGTGTATGTGTATGTTTGTGTAAGTCCAAAATCAGTCTGCAAACTACCGGACACCTGCACTAGCGTCGGCTAAATCTGACGTGGAAGAAGAGCAAGGGTGCGTACGCGGTAGAATACTTTCAGAAGAATCAAAGGCAACTGAGAAGAAGACTTTAGTGCAATGATGACTGTGCTTTCTAATTTTGTTTGTTNAGCCATCAAAGAGGGGGGGGGGGAAATGTGTGTAGAAATGATGTGTTCACCGGCATTAGCAATAATGTGTACAAAGATGGAGATAGAAGTGAGGAGTACAGTTGATGTGTAGAAGAGACTAAACAGACAGACCAAGATATGTACAGACGTCAATGGGTAAAGCATGTGAAAGGCACTAGATGAACAACTGAGGTGATGGATGGACATGGAAGAGTAAACGAGTATAAGGAATAAAAANCTGTGTGTATGTGTATGTTTGTGTAAGTCCAAAATCAGTCTGCAAACTACCGGACACCTGCACTAGCGTCGGCTAAATCTGACGTGGAAGAAGAGCAAGGGTGCGTACGCGGTAGAATACTTTCAGAAGAATCAAAGGCAACTGAGAAGAAGACTTTAGTGCAATGATGACTGTGCTTTCTAATTTTGTTTGTTTCAGTGCCCGGGAAGAGAAGACAAGTTGTAAATCATCGGTTCTTATTGCAAAAGTGATAAATTATTATGAAATGAAGTATATAAATTGTATATGATTGAAGTCATCAAAGAGTGGGGGAAATGTGTGTAGAAATGATGTGTTCACCGGCATGAGCAATATGTGTACAAAGATGGAGATAGAAGTGAGGAGTACAGTTGATGTGTAAAAGAGACTAAACAGACAGACCAAGATATGTACAGACGTCAATGGGTAAAGCAAGGGAAAGGCACTAGATGAACAACTGAGGTGATGGATGGACATGGAAGTGTAAACGAGTATAAGGAATAAAATGAAAGAAGGAGAAGAAGCTGCAGAAGAAGGTGAGCATTTGGGGGGTTTCCATTAGTCAGAGTCTGACTCAACAGTATCAAAGTGTAGATCAGTTTTGATTATCAAATGAGCACAGCTGTTTAGCAGCTAGTCTGCAAGAGAGTCTTTGCCTGTTCACCGTTTCCGTCACCGCCAGCACCAGTCTTGACGTCCACCATGTCCACCTGTTCAATGAGCTGCTCACCGCCGGCACCATCACCACCAACACCGCCAGCGCCACCGGCACCACCTTCCGCCTGAGCAGTCTTCTCCAGATTGCTTCCCCTTCTCCTCCGGCGCCTCTTCAGCAGACCGACGAACAGAAAGCAGCAGATGAGCAGCGACAGAGCGAGGATCAGCGTCGCCGAGGAGATCAGCAGAATCTGTCGCTTGACATAGTGCTTTTTCGATGAGGAGAAAAGCTCCAGCTCGAGGAGCCAGCTGAACCAGGCGCTCTCTAGGGGTGGACACTTCTCAAAGAAGCAATGGCCATTCTCCGCCCAGCTTCCCAGGTCGACCAGTCGTTGCCTGAGAGCGCCCTCTTCGCCGATGACACCGCTGGCGTTGGTCACCTTCAGGTGCAGTTCACCGTCGAAGAAAACTACGGTAGAGCTGTGGTTGATGAAGGCGGCCGCAGTGGTGGTCGTGCCAATGTCCACCGAGGGAAAGGCGACCACGTCGAGGTACGGATTGCCGATGCACTGGTTCTTGTAGAGCACCTTGTACAGGCTTTTGTCTGTAAAAAATAAAAAAGTAAAGTTAAATAGAATTTCATTTGAATGTCTCAATCAGCAGTTTACCCTGAATGAAGTAGGCGGTCTCGCCAAGTGCCCCAAAGGCAGCGTCCAGCTTCCGCTTAAAGTCGAAACTCATTGTGGCAAAGTAGTTGGCCAGATTTCTACCGCCAGTGGTCTTGAAGCACACCTAGGAAATGGAAACAAAAAAAAATAATTTTAAAACGAATGTTTGAGCTATACCAAGCAATACCTGTTCCACCAGATCGCACTGAGCAATCTTGGAGACGGCGCCCCAGCGAAGCTGCGGATCAGCCACCGCCGACCCGTTGATGGTCTCCGTGGCCGACCACCAGTCGCCCAGGGTCACTTCCAGTGTCAGCCACTCCACCTCGGTGCCGTCTTCATTTGGCTTCATCTGCAAAAAGACCGGGAAACATTTCATTGACTACCAATTTTACTATCACTCATCCTTTCTCATCTTTTTTACCTGAATCAGCACCAGCGACACCGGCGACCACTGTTGCCCACTGCTGGAGCAGGCGCTGCTGTTTCTCAGCAGAGCCACATCAGGCAGAAACTCAAGGGGAATCTTGGCAGCGGCGGCCACCTCAGGACGCTCGTCTGTGGCGTTGATCAGCCAGTAATAGGGTCCGCTGGAGAGAAAGAGTCGGCGGACGCCGTCCGCAAAGACCACCTCGGCGGCCGTCTCCACGGGCCCACCGCCGCATAGGTCGGCCACATGTTGTTGGCCAGCCAAGGTCAGTCTGCTGCGGTCACTGCTGGAGCTGCTGCCGGGCAGCTGCGGGGCAACAGGGGACACGGTGCTCACCAGCAGCAGGAGGGATAGGCCTAGGCACAGGCTGCTGCTGATGTTCACCACAGTGGTGGTAGTGGTGGGACTTAACCGGTGTGAAGGACAATGGTGGTGGTGGTGGTGACCACGCCTAGTTGTGGTAGTCTTTTGCAGTGAGATCATGATCGGGGTGAGGGTGGTAGGGATGGGGTGATGAGGTTAAATCAGTGGGTGATGATATTCAACCGAAAACCATCTGCACTAACAAATCATGGTAGTGGGCACTGGTGGTGGTGGTGATTGGAAAAAGAGTGCACAAGAACACACAAAGGAAAGAGGAGAGAGCGATGCGGCCCCCAGGAAGAATGCTTCGCTGAACTGCTTCGGTGCCCTTCAGCCTCTGTTCACACCGTCGCTGCCTGCCTACCTTCCTCCTGCACACAGTTCAACACTACAGCGCGAACAAGCAAAAAAAGAGCAGGCAAAGAATTGTCTGTTGTCCCGTAGCATCAGAAGGCAACTGTCAGTGAGTGAGAGAGAGTGGCGCCGCCGCCACTGCAGGTGCTGCCCACCTTCACTCACACACACAACAGGTAAACCTGTTCTCCTCCTGTTGGTGCTGTTGTTGGTGCTGCTGTTGCCGAAGTTTCGGCTGGCGACTGTGGCCAGTGGCCGTTGCGACCGCGGGCGCAACGAAAGCGACAATTACGCTCCGGCAGAGCCGAGAATATACGACCGACCTACCGACGGGGCGACGACAACAACGGCTGCCCCTGGAGCAGGCAAACACACGCAAACACTGACTAACTGACTGAGGGAACTCCACTGTCCTTCTTCGGGTATTTCTTTCTTTCCACTTTGCACAGTTGCCGACGCCGACAGACCACAGTAAAGTGGAGAGGGATCTGCCTATCAGCAGGTCGATCTATCTCCCCTTTTCGGCTCATTATCGAGCGAGCACACGCCGAGTGGTGGTGGTGGAGAAGTCTAAAAGTACACACACACTGGTAGTAGTAATCTTAGTGTGTTAGATGAGGTCGCCTCTTGCGGACACAGACCTGTGAACACCGTCGCTTTCGGTATAGCACTCATACTATTTTGCCAGAGTGACACNTGTTAGGTGAGGTCGCCTCTTGCGGACACAGACCTGTGAACACCGTCGCTCTCGGTATAGCACTCATACTGTTTTGCCAGGGTGACAAAACAGTGAGAGACAACAAACAGAAACAGAAAACTTAAATATAAAAAACACTTCAAACATGTTTAGCCATGTGAAACAGGTGTTCAGTGGCGGTCAGAGGGAGNTGTTTTGCCAGAGTGACAAAACAGTGAGAGACAACAAACAGAAACAGAAACAGAAAACTTAAATATAAAAACACTTCAAACATGTTTAGCCATGTGAAACAGGTGTTCAGTGGCGGTCAGAGGGAGTGGAGAGAGAGAAAGTAGGCTTAGAAAAAAGACAACATTTACAAAAAAACAACACACACACACAAACAGACAGACAGGGCTAATTCGAAGCTCATTAGTGCGAGAACGAAATGAAAAATGACCTCTGCTGATGCACAGCACTCTGAAGCACACTGGCGGCAAATGGACATAGACTAATCGAAACGACATGCCCATCACCACTTCAGCTCTACAAATAGAGTCATCAATTAGGAGAGAATGCGAGGAAGATATATTGGTTTATTGATAGGTAATGGTAGAGCCTGGCCTGTTGGTGGATGCACTCTAACGAGCATTACGATATCAATAAAAGTAAGAGAGAAGAAATGGGAAGGAGATAATTACTTGGTTGAGAGCAGCTTCAGCGCAATGTCCTCGTAGTAGCCTAAACTATTTTCTGTCTTCGAGGAAGAGGAGGATGAGGGCTTTTTCATCGGGTGGCGGTAGTGATCGTCATCATCATCCGACGAGCTATCACTACTACTACTGCTACTCCTCTTTCTTTTTACCGTTTTAGGGCCCTTTCCAAAGCTGTTGTCTTCTTCATAGTCAGACTGACCATCGTCATCAGAATCATCATCACCCTCCTTCTTCTTCTCGTAGATTGCATCCGGATCGGGCAGATTGTCAATGTAAAAGTCTGTCATCTGCTCGTCGCCATCAGTGCCGAGACCAGCCGAAGCGCCACCGGACTTCTTCGCAGCCTTCTTCTCCTTTTCCTTTGCTTTTTTTGCCTTCCGCCTTTCCTTGATCAGCTGCTGGTAGGCTGCCTTATCCAGCTTGTCCTCCTCCTCCATAATGCGTTTGGATACCTCTATGTCAATGCCTGATTTGGAGGCGTCCAGTGCGGCCAGCTTGGGCGCCGCCTGTCTCACACCGCCAGTGAAGACCTCCTCTTCGTCGTTCTCATTGAAGACAATCTTGGTGTTCAGTTTAATGTTCTTCTTCAGCAGTCGCTTCACAACGGCAGCCTTTGACCGGGTGTTCTTAGCTGCTGCAGCAAGTGGAAGAGGCGGCAAAGTGTCCTCGTCGCCGTCATTCAGAGCAGCATCACCACTGTCCTGATCAAATCGCCATACTTTCTTAATTTGAAACAGATCATCGTCGGCGTCTTTCTCATCATCATCATCGTCGGCGACAATTTTCAGCTGAGAAAAGTTGGTTGCAGCAGCCGAAGAATGACTATCATCATCAACCTCATCAGCGTCACTTTTGACAGCCATAGACTTTGTAGCGCTTGTTTCCTTTCTATTTTCCGACCTCTTTTCTGACTGCTGCTGCTTCCGCTCAATAAAGCGCACCCTTGGCGTGACAGCCAGCCCCATAGAGCGCGCAAATGCGTCCAAATTGAGGG
>NW_016176581.1:0-9109 GCF_001687245.7 Rhagoletis zephyria | reverse complement strand
AAACACACTTGAATACACATTGGCAGTGTGTGCATAAGCATAAGCATATGTGTAAATATATTTATACTTGTTTTTACAAGTAAAATGCACGAAATTTTCAGTGTAAGCACTAGGGTGGATCAAAAATACATGCAGGGGGCAAAAAAAAATTTTAAATGTTAAGCTCTCACCCCTAAGCCCTTATACTCGTAAGTATTTTTTTTGTATTTATCATAGACCCAAAATAATTATTATCCTAATATTTGGGTTCAAAAACGTCGTGAAGTCGCCTTGTTTTAAGACAAATTTTTTCATCTTTGTATAATATTTATGAAAAATATCTTTTTTCGTCTTGCTGGAAGATTATTTTCAGTGGGAAATTATTTACGTCGGCCGCTGTGGTGTAATGGTTAGCAATGAAACGGTCAATATACTAATGAAGCTATGGGCCAAATATAGCAAATTGCGTGTTTAATTTTCTCTCGGACTTCAGGATTTTCTTTACAGAGTTCAAAATTTAAAAGATATGGCTAAATAATTTTTTTGTTTTTTTTAATTCAGTAAAAGAACAATAACAATAAATTTCTGTAGAAATGAAAATATAAACTTTTTTTTTTGGTTCGAAAGGACGAAAAGGTATTTTAATTTAATTACATATTGCAAATTTTCAAAGTTATTGTGGGATAAAATTAAAAAAAAAAAATATTTTCAATATTTTTTCGGCCTTATTCACCAAAAAATTTTATATTTTTAAATCTACAGAATTTGCTCTTTCACTAAAATTATTATATACTTGAAGAAATTAATATATGTATGTACATACGTACACATATATTCGTGCAGAACACTCCAGAAAAATATTCCATGCCAATATTTAATTACTCTTAAATGATATGACTTTTAAGTTAAGGCATGCGAGTGACGAGTCAGATGACTGCGTATGGTGCTACGGGGCGTATACGTGAAAGATGTTAATTAACAAAATATATGAATCGATCGTGGGATATTTTTTGCAGATTTCTTCCTGCATCGATTATTTTAATTTCGATAATTTTTTTGTGTATGTTACCGCATAACTTTGGACCACGTTAACCGATTTCTTTAATTATTTTTTCAAAGAAATTACTGTACCTCAGAGATGGTCCCTTACTAATTTGGTTTAGATACGATCATTGGATAATGAAGAAATTAACGGTACTCTTACATTTTCATATGAGATTTAAAGTCGATTGTTGTTTGTTGCTTAAAAATTACATACTTGTTTTTAATTTTGTGGTAGTTCTTTTCTAAATTATCGTTTGAAAGCAATTTTGCGATGGAATATTTTGCCGCCACCATTTCCTGTCAAAAATACGTTTTGTAGAAAAATGTTACAACGCGTGAGATTTGCTCATATGGACAGCCGTCTGTACTTTAATCGATATCGCTTTCAATATTATTATTACACTTATTTTGTCCAAAAATAATTTAAGAACTGCTTCGCTCCGTCTCAGCTATAGTCGATTTTCCTTGTATCGCATCCTGTTTGCTATCAACCATTGGATTTACTAAATGTTAGATAACTAGGTTGCTGGCATACAGTATCTACGAATTACTACAACTAAATATTGATTTGATTCTTGCACTTCCCAATCATGCAAAGTAACAAGCGCCCTCCCACGGCTTCCACTTAGCGCAAACACTTTTACGCACGGTGGTGACACAAATACATACATCCTAGTCTTTTAACTGTAACACAGAAATGCTTTCATCGTCTCGACAAGTGAGTTGTTTCTTTTTTTTTTGTGTGGGTGCTACCAGTTTTTGGCTACAAAACTTGAGCGACATTCAGTATTCAGCACCTTTACCAATGTCAGCGCCGCCGTAGAAATGCACCTACTGCTGGTTGCTAGTAACTCACTCCCAAAGCGCTACATATTCTTCTTTATTTTACCACCTGCTTCTGTGCACATTCCCCTTCTCTCCAACAAGTCACCTGTAGCCGCATAAATTTGCGAATGCAAATACATTCATGTACAGATATATGTAGGTAGATGTGTATGTGTGTGGGTATTCCTTTTGGCTGCTGTTTGCCACACTATTTCACGCCTCATTGCTGCTTACTATGCTTACCAAAAAAAAAAGAAAAAGGAACTTCCAAAACGTTCCAACTATGTACATTAGACTGCATCACCAATATTACAAAATTTATTTGGAAAAATACTAAGATTAACGTGAGCTGGGCCGATTCAAAAATATGAATAAAAATAGTTTCTTCAAGGATTTTTTGAAAAAATCCCCTCAGATGACAAAACAGTTTAAACATAAAAAAAAACTGCATAAAAATATTAAATATTTTTTTCAATGGAATCATAATAGATATGTAATGAGATTTCTATGCATTTTTTAACTTTTTCAAAGATTGGCTTAAGAAAAACTGAATAACTGTGCCAAAATTATACCGATTTAAGCTTATGAGGAATCAGTGGTGGAAAAGTATTTTCCCACTCTTTTTATTTCTGTGCAAAAATACTCATTCATGTTCCAATTTTTTCTTTTTCAAATACCAACACATCTTAATTCAATTTGGAATGATTCACGTTCATCTAACCTTTCTCCGTTATACTTTCAATGAAAGTAAAGTCTAAATCGGTAGAGGTTTGGCTTAGTTATTGAAGTTTTTCTTAAACCAATCTTTGAAAAAAAAAAATCAGAAAACAGTCTCAAAAATCTCAGTATTATTAATTCCCTTGAGATTTTTTTTTAATATTTTATGAAAATTTTTTAAGCTTCAACTGAGGAGATTTCTTTATTAGTTCTTAAAAAAACGATTTTTATTCATAAAAAAATAAATTTTTGGAGGTATTTTCAAATCAGTGCAGCTCACGTAAATCTTCATAGTTTTCTGCAATATTTTGGTGCATGTCTTAAAATAAAGGAGACTTTATAATGCCAGTGAAAAAAAAGTATCGATTTTTTTTTTTTTTATGAGGACTGATGCAGTCTAATGTGCATACAGCACTTGCGCGAAAGCGTCTGCAACTACTGTATCTACTATATAGAAATCCGAATACAAGTTTCACCTCAAAACCTATACAAGTATTGAGTGAATGCTGAATGCTTGAATGAAATTTATTATGGCAATACAGCAAATTTGAAAACGCAATGCCTTCGTTCTTCTTCTCCTACTTCTTCTACTTTGCATACAGCACGAGTCCTGTTGCTTGCTGTCAACTGGCTTTCCTATGCAACAAGCCATGCCTAGGTATGTATTATTTATGTATGTAGTGCTGCCTGCCAATGAAGTTGCCAACAACGTTTAAATACCAAAATCAACCGACCAACTTTTCGAGTGGTAGCTCTAAGGCTGCAATTGCACTTGCTATCCTAGCTGCGTATGCATGTCCATATGTATGTGTATTTGCTGACATTGCCTCTGTTCAAATATTTAAAGTTTTAACTACTTGTAACTTGAGCTGTTTGCCTTGTGTTTCAGCAGTTCTCGGCAAAGTACTAACACTGGGCTACCTACTTGTTCTCGATACGGCAATTTAAGTTTGCAAACAGCACGGCCACTACTATTACAGTTGCAACTTACAGCAAAAACAACAGCAAAAATGAGACAATTTTAAAACTACACATTTCACTTTGCAATTGCTAGTGCACATACGCCTTCTATGCGATGCTGTGTTATGCGCGCTTACTCTTGGCTTTCCCCAAAATTTGTAAAATACAAATAGCAATCTAGTAAGAGAAAAATTGCAAAAGAAAAAAATTAATAAAATAAAATACACAAGAATGATTGTGCAATAAAATTTGCGCAAAATTTATTGAAATTGTGTTGCTGCTAGATTGTGCGATTCGCTTTCTATTTTGATCTTTAGCTCTAGCTGCTGCTGCTGCTACTTCTACTGTAGCTGTGTTGCTTTTCCCAGCTCCTTTCAAATTTTACTTCATCGCTTTAGTTTTGCTGTCGGTTGGTTATGTCGGTTGTGAATGAAAGAATTTGTCTACGTTGCCTCGATATTTTCGCTTGCTTAGCAGCGAGTCTTCATTACGTTTTCATGCAAATTCAATTTGTTTGCAAGTAAAAAATCATAAACTGCGTGCGTAGTGAATTTAAAGCGTGCCTCTAGCTACCCCTCTAACTAACTACGCTAACTTACGCTCTCAATTGAATTTCGTTAGTTGCTCAACTTGGTAACTAGCTGGACTGCTAACTGTGCACAGTGGTTCAATGTGCAAAGCTAAGTTAATTAAATTAAATTTTTTGCTTGTAATGTTTCAATAAAATTTGTATCAAATATGCAAGAATATTGTCTACTTATTTACTCTTAACTTAACCTTGTTTTAAAAAATTTGGCTACATATAAACATAACGGTATTCAAAAAGTCATAGTAAGCAAAAAGTGAAAAATTTAATTGTGCGTGCAACGAAAACTGTGTAGCTTTAAGGCTGTTTTAACTTCACTAAGAAAATTCAGGAAATTTAAAAAAAGATCACTGAAGTGGACGCACATATTTTTTTGGAGCTGCTAAAACTTTAACCCTTTAGGTGAATACCAAATTAAATTTCTTTTTTTTTTGTAGACGAAATCTTTCTTATATTGCGAAATACTCAGCATTTACTATACTCATTCTCTCATACTTGATCTATACCCCAACGGAATCCACAAAAAAATTCCACGCCCAGCTGCGGCACCCATACATTTATTTTCTATTTTCGACATGACTTCCAAAAATTCAAGACGTGAAATTTTTAAATTTTGGCTATCGACTCCTAAAAATTAAAGTCTTGATGGAATAATATACTCTGTTTCTGGTACTATCAGTTTAAGATCTAATGATTGAATTAACTTTGATAAATTGAAATCATATGCGCTAAGCCTAATACAGAAATTGGACCTAAAGTAGACAAAAGTTTTCCGAAAAACAGAGAGGCTCCATCCTGCAAATAAAGATCGACTCACATTTCAAATAGACTTGTCACAATTTGTGTGTTCTAAGGGCTATTTTCAAATAAATATTTAAATGATTTTAAGCTTAATTTTGGATTCCTATTTAAATGCCGTTTTATTCAGATCCATTTTATTTAAATACGCCAAACAAGTGGCCACTGTTGCTTGTTCCTTGAACAGCTGATTGTTGTTTGGCATCTTGCCAAAACAACCTATCTATCAATTTTGGTTGTTTGGTACAAACACAGGGTTGCATATATCATAAAAATGAAATGAAAATGAATTGTTGAAGATAATCAACAATCTCTACTTAAATATACCAACTGAAATTGGGTCTAAATGTAGTAAGCCGACATTTTCTGCGGGTAGGCCAATTAAAAATTTTGAGGATTATTACCAAAATGTTAAAATGAAGACAGCTTATGAGCTTACGAAACTTATCGAACAAGATGAACTTATTTTGGCCACAAAAATATCACTGAAAAATCAACGCTGCACTTTTTACATGAAAAACCGGCAAAAGCCGTCACCAAAAAAAAAAAAAACTTTTTACAAATCAACGCGATATAGTAGAAGTTATAGCTGATATTTCGGAGAACACCACATCTCCCCATCAGACTTCTGCATCCAGTTCACCGGGACTTGACATAACAAAAACTTTTCGCTTGAAAAACATTGAACATATTTAACAAAAACCACCATGCACTCACTTTTGATCGCCAGTGTACCTCGTATTATCTTATTGAATTTAATATAATTTAATTAATTTTTAACAAATATGAATTTGCATTATAATCCCTATGCTTATGCCGTGCGCAAGTGCCTAAAACAGATCCAGAAATTGATGAAGAATTTAATGAGTTTTTAATCACATGGTTGCTAGGCGTGGTCGCTATTCGAGTATCTTCAAGCCATGAAGAAATTCTCGTGGTCAATTTTATACCTTTTTTTATTTTCACGCAATGATCATTTGTCAATACCAGGTGCTCATAAATCATAAATATGAAGTACGCATAAATTTGTTTGAAATTCACAAAGTAGAATTTTGGAAATTTAAAAATTTATACAAAACTAGATCGCCCTCACCCGCTTCGCTGAGTGTATGAAATTTCTACGTGCTACATTGAGTAAAATTTATTTCAAGAAAACTCAATTAAAAAAAAGGAGGTTTAAAATTTGTTTAACCATCTTAAACTTTTCACTTGTCATACTTTTTCAATTAACTTATCCTCTGAACTCAATTAGAGTTTTTAAATAGATGGAAACCTCTTCCATCCAGTTTTGAAATGAAGCCCATTAAAATCATTTCGATTGATACCCATATTGTATTAATTCATTTAAATTATTGAATAGTTTGAATTTAACCTTTTAAACAGTTGGCAACCTTTTTAAACATCTTTCGTCTGACTCTCACATCCAAAATCATTTATATTCATACCAATCTTCCATACTCTATAATCCATAATCTATAATCTATAATAATATATATTTTTAAACACGTTTTTTATGTGTTAGCAAAGCTCGAGAACGGCCGAACCGATTATTTTGAAATTTCGGACACCTCTTTCAGACTTCCCAATGGTGGTTATTTGCAGAAAAAATTTCGATATATAAAGGGGGCGTGGCATCGCCTATACAAACCGATTTTTTCTTACTGTATATCTCTGGTAGTGTTCATGGTAGAATACTGGAATTTGGTGCGGCAATATATGAAATCAATCTTATAGTCATGGAGGTTACGCATACGCTCTGTCCAACCAGTTAAGTACAACTGTGCATATACACATGCAGAGTGTTCGAGGGATGCTTGACCCACCGGATGGGTCTGGCTGTATACAGAAAGTTTGCAAAGTGTTAATAACAATAATAATAGATTAGCGCTTACGCATTATGTTAATGGCCGGTATTAGGAAAAAGCTTTTAAAGTTGATCGTGCCGGGAATCGAGTCCAACCTTTCTCTAAAAATTATTAAATTCTGAGCCTCAGCATGTAACTAAGGCTCGAAAAGTTGTTTGTAAGTTTTATATCGTCTGGAAGGTAAAAGAGCTCTTGAGAACACTCTCTCCCTGCTGGAAGATATATATTGCCATTACCGCCTCTTCAGCAAGCTCAGAAAGGCTCTTCTCTGACCCTAAATGTATAATGCACCATTTCCCCTTGAAACTAAAAGACGTGGATGTGTTTCAACTCTTTAAAAAGTCACGTAAAGAGTTCGGCTTACAGAGTCAGGAATACAGCGCAGATTTCTAATAAGAATACAGGAAAGAAGCATTTTGAAAACCACACGTAAACCACCAAGGAACACAAAAGGTAGAAACAAAGTCAACCCCTTTATGGAAAACTCCTGAAAATCGCTGCACATGATACACATGATTAATATTCGGCTGTACCGGAATTTCAATTATATTTATATGTACACACTTGTTATTCTCTTTCATCTTCACTATTGTACTTCCAAATGCCAAAGATCTTATAAACGCAGTGCCAGATAATAGTTCTTCAATAGTAAAGTTATTGCTACTAGTTACCTTTAGTTAGTTCTTATAGATTTTCCTATGTACGTTCGTTTGCGGTATATAATCGTAAATGCGCTATATTTTACCTTCCCAAATTTTTTCAGGTGCCTGGGTACCCGGTATACCCGGTTAGCTCATTACCTGGGTCAAATCATCAGCCCTAATGGAAACATTCCGCCATCTAGGATTTTATGTTTTTTTTTGGGGTTTTTGGCGTTTTGCAATACATTTTCCGCTTTCTTTATATATAAGTTAAAAAAATATTTCTTATTGTAAATAATTATCAAAATGTGTAATTGGTATCCAACATTTTTTTCATTCGTACCCATTTGATTTAAATTTACTGGGCTAAATTTCTCGTTTTTCTTGAGAGCCCTTAACATTGGCAGGTCTTATTTGGCCCACTTTGTGTATACACACATACATATATTTTCATTTAGCAGCTCTGGACCAGTAAGCACTTGCATGCCGATAATGAGCAGAGCAAAATAAACTTTCTCATCATAAAACTCAACACAAATTTACATACATACGTACCATAGGTACACTTGAATGTATTTATGCTTGCCATCCCAACACACATCAAAGTCTATTATCTATCTACTAGTATGACAATAATAACAGAGTACCACAACAATCGAATGCATAACCGTAATAAGGCTCATTATTGGCACTTTGGCTCTCATTTTGGCTGCTATGTACAACTGCTGTTGCTGCTGCCAATGGTTTTTGATGCCGAGCTTTATTACTGATGCTTTTGTATTTATTGTTCTTCCTAACATTAAACTACCAGGGCCATTACACCCGAAGTAGTTGAGAGAGTTAATGCATGTAACAGCAGCATTTTGAATTTTCAGAGATATTCGTATTCCCTTGGTTGATAATATTTGCCTGTTGTATGAGGTCGGCAGCTGTAGGCGATCTACATATGTATGTATAGTCTCTTTAGCTGGTAAGTAGACTAAATATGTGCATTTTGACATACATACATGCGTACATTTAAATACATATAGCTTTCATTAGAATGAGTATGCGCCTGGGTTTCTGCATTCGTAGTATTACATACATAAGGTTGGTAATAATCGAAACGTTTTCAATAGAACCAAATTGAGTTTCTGTTGTATCTCTGAGGTTTGTTATCTAAGTAAGGCATATACATACAAATTAAACATCTAATAAGTGGATGTGAGTAAATTTTACATTTCTAGTTACTTTAATGTTCATAGTAGTGAGGAAATTCTTGAAGAGTTATAGCCCATTTACACCAACAGCTTAATTGCAGTTAATAGCTCAGATAAGTGCCAAGAATTTTAACATGTGGTGATCGGCATGGTTAATTTCTTACTTTTTGCTATTTTACCTTAATTTTCTTGTACTTATTATAAGCAATTACCCTCTGTGAGTTGTAATCTCCTTTTTCCAATAGGCATAAGCTGCAGTTAAAGCTTGGTGGAAATGGACTATTACTAATGGTTAGTTTTTCAAAGTGTAAACCCATAAATGAGACGATAGAAAACTACTTGGCTCAGCGGGGGAAATACCCAATTTCTTAACGACAGTTTGAAACAGAATTCCGAAATGCTCACACACAGCTCAGTCATATACACTCGTCGTCATTTGATTAGTCCACCCTTTTAAACCCTAGTAATAAGCATAACACCGAATAATCGAAAAAA
>NW_016176579.1:0-9111 GCF_001687245.7 Rhagoletis zephyria | reverse complement strand
GAATAGTGAAATGTGCTACTCTTCGTAGGGACCGACGATATGTACATCTCCTTTTGCTTAAGGTTATATTTCTTAATTTTTTTCTATCTAAATACCTACCTCTATCCTGTTCTTTCTAATTACATTTATGCCATTCTGTTTTTCTTTATCTTTATTTTGATCTTTATACCCTATCGATAACAAAATCGATAGTAACATCCATCAAACTATCGATAACAAAACCGATAAAAAAGATCGATAGCAAAATCGATAAAAAATTGATTAAAATATCGATAACAAAATCGATAAAAAATATCGATAGCAAAATCTATAAAAACTTCGATAATAATATCGGTAAAAAACCGACAAAACTGTCGATTATTATATCAATAAGTTTAAAAAATGTCGATAGCTAAATCGATAAAAGTATCGATAACAGAATTCATAACAAAATCGATAAAAATATCGATGAGTTTCGAGAGTTCCGAAAATCTCTAAAATCTCGAAATAGTTCCCAGATTGAGTCTCTGTGCCTCTATCCATATCCTTTTCTCTATAATTACCTTTATTTAAATTTTTTTCCTCTATTTTCATCTTTACTTTTATTCTAACTAACCTCTCTCCTCAGCTCAAAATATTAAATAATGCGCTAGGAGAAAAACTTTTATACTTGTTGAAATAGCCGACCAACTTCGAAAATCTTCAGCTAATACGGCAAGCCTTTTAGATCAGTCTGTAGACTAGTCAATTCGATAATGAAAGTTAGAGGTTCAGCAGCTCTTTGCGAAAGGTCTTTCATTGGGCTCGCTCTGCCTCTGTTATCCCCAGCGGGTTCCGTACCTTTAGGGTTAGATCGACTGCATTGTAACCCGTTCTGCTGTCGTTGCAATACAAATGCAGCTAGCGGTCTGCGATATTCGCCGTCGTTTGGATTTCAAGGCTGACTAAAGATACACTCCTCAATGAATTCTTTTTCTACTTATATTCCATATGGAATGGTGCTTTATTTTTTTAGCTTTCTTGCTTTCCAAACACCCACCTCTAATGCATTCAAACATATGTACATTCATATAAACACGGCGGACGTAAAAACCTCATAAAACCACTTTAATTCAACATTAGTTGATCTCAACTCTTCGCCAGTGAAGTGAATTAAATTTTATCACTATTGATTAGAGTAATCGCTATGCCGCCGACTTATCTTTATGCGTACACAAACACATAAATTAAGCAAAGTGCACTCTTTTTGCACAACACAGCGGGATAACATGTGCCACACATGCGCACATATGACCATACGAAAATGCACTCACACACGCACACACACACACACACTTGGCGCTTGCAGAAATCAACTGCAACTTAGCATTTCCTTTTCTGCGCTGCCATCTACTCGCATTTTATTCACTATGTGTATATATATATGTGTGTGTGTGTTGATGTTCGTTTAATTATAGCAACTGATTATTGTTTGATTATTTTTCAACACTCGTTGTTTGCTTGCTTGCTTGCTTGCTTGGTGTCATAGAAATTCCATTTAGCTTTTCTTTTTCTTTGCCACAGTAGTTCCCAATAGTCCGCTTTGCCGTTTTGGCACCAAACTGAGCAGGTTTGTAGTTAGTTATTGCTTTGCTGAAATCTTGGCATTAATAAGCTGAAATAAGCAATAACGAAATCTACAATATTGGCGCTATTTGTAGTTAATAAGCGCGATATGGCGTCAAAAGATATGCCGTCGCATAACAAGTGAGTGTAGCCACAACAAAAAAAAATAAATAAATTTGAAGAAAAATGAGTGCGGAAATGCATACGAATCACTGGCAAACAAGTTAGGCTAATTCCAATCTGGCTATAAGTATGTATCATTTGCTGGGCGGGCGATCGGACGCTATTTGTTGTAGTCGACAGTGGCTTGCAGCTTGCAGCTTGCAGCTGGTGCAGTTGTTGTGCACTTTGTGGCAGGTTCATGTGCGGCGGCGCGCACTATTTTTGATCGAGTGCCTTGCTTTCCGCCCAACTAGCCTAACCATTTGTGCATTTTCTCTAATGCGATTGTTGGAAATTTCGTTTAAATGGTCTCTGTAATTTTGTTCGCATTCGGCGTTTAAGATTTATTTTTTGTGCCTCAATTTCGTAGTGGCACAATTTTAACTGCATAGAAATTTGTAGTTGCGCCACTTGTGCGGTTCACTGGCTGTGGTAAATAAATTGCGCTGGCATTCGAGTGAAGTCAAGTGTGCAAATGCGTTTTTGTTTTTTTTGGTTTTTTTTCTAAAAATTATTTATTATTAAAACGATTACTAATATGTTCACGCGGCTATAAATTACGTGGAGAGGTGGCTTTTAATGGCATTTAAATTGGGAAATTGTGTATTGGAGCTAAAGAGTTGGAGGTCAATTGCCATGGATGAAAGGGTGGGAACGATATTTTTGTTTTATAAGCAAATACTTAGCTTATTGTAACCGTACGTGAATGAGCTTATGTAGAATAGTAGTACGCCTAAATAGAACGCCTTTGTGCACATAACGCTTCTTCCTAGCAGCCTAATGAAATCGTGATAGATAAGAATACTTCGGAACTTTTACGATTATTGCTCGGCGTTTTTTTTTTTGGAACCATTTAAACCTTTTTAGGGCCGTTGATAGCTTGTCGGGAGTATTGAAATTTTCGAGACTAACTTTTGTGCTTTTGTGATGTTTAAATTGAAAATTTTTACAGTATTTT
This sequence comes from Rhagoletis zephyria, assembly GCF_001687245.7. NCBI lineage: Eukaryota > Metazoa > Arthropoda > Insecta > Diptera > Tephritidae > Rhagoletis > Rhagoletis zephyria. The sequence continues at coordinate 6,407 of NW_016176579.1, read as the reverse complement.
TCCGTATTTTCTTGGTATTTTTTTAGGAAACCCAATTTTTTGAGGTTCAAGACTATTTTGCAGTCTTTTCCGGAGCTTTTCTTTTTATATGAAAGTTGCGTAAAAGTTGCAACTTTGTGACTTTTGCCCCTTGTTTATTTCGTGATTTTCCGGTAATTTTCGGAATTGTTTTACGAAACGGAATTTTTTCGGAATCTTCTCCGTTCTTTTGAGATTTTTTAACTTTTATAATTTTTTTTAGATTCCTTTGAAATTTCTGCTAACTCTTTTCTTTTCCTTTAACTTTTTTTAATTGCTTTTTGAAACTATTTGTTCTTTCCTGACAGGATTTTTTCGGCAATTTTTCCGAAACTATTTTCAGAGACTTCCTTTTTGTTTTTTTTTTAATTAATTGCAGGAATTTCTAGGTGCGTTTTTAGGACTTTTAGATTTTTTTATTCCGGAATTTTTTGGATCGTTTCCTTCAATTTTTTTCTGGTTTGTCTGGTTTCATTGGGACTTGTCGGGACTTTTCCTAGCTTTTAAGGGTTTTTTTGTTTTCCGCAAAAATTTTTTTTTTTGGTTCTTATTGAAATTATATTTCGTAATTCCGATACCAATTGTTTTTCTTTAATGGGAAACTTATTAAATTTTTTCGGTTTTTTTGTTATTTACTTAGGATAATTCGAGATTTTTCCAGAGTAATCTTTAACTTTTGAATTTTATCTTCCAATCATAACAAAGCACCTTTTAATATCAATATTAATTTTTGGATAACTGCAAACTATTTGTTTTTTATCAAGAATAATCGAAAAATGGGGATTTTTATTATTTTCTGACAAATTTAAACTTTATTTTGTAATTTTTATAATTTTTTCTATGAATAATAATAGTTATTTTGGAGTAAAGTTGTTTCGATAATTTTTAACCGTTATAATGGAGACTGACTTTTTATGACCGATATAAATATTGTATGACCTTTATCTGAAAATAACGGTTATAATAAGATCGAAAAAATATAAACTGAAAATTGATAAAAAGAAATAAAAATCCAAAAAAATTATTCGAAAAAGAAAATTTATGATTTTTATTCTAAATTTCTTAACCGTTACGGCCCACAGTGTACGATTTGGGAGTGTCGACGGATAAAATCTCAATTCTCTCGATAGGAATAAGATGAAAATGTAGAAATATACGGGTTCAAATTTATTAAATGTTCGCCAAAAATCTTTTAGATGCACATTTTATAAATTGCAGAGTTGCATCTAAATTTTCAACTTTTTAAATAAATTTTACAGAATTTTTTTGAGTACGCAGTTTTGTCGAATATACTTTTTATGAAAGGAAATGCGTTAAAAAGATTGCGCAAAATCAGCGCAATACTTTAGCAACTTAAAACTTTTACTTTATACTGGATATTCCAAAAAAAAATCTGGAAAATCTGACTAAAAAGTTGAAAATTTAGATGCAATTTTGCAATTTAAAAAATAAGCATCTAAGATATTTTTTCGTCAACCTTTCACAGCAAACTTGAATTCGTCGGTCAAAAATCTACAAGAAAGGTCCGCAAAGTATTGGGCAGCAAAATATCATTTTTGTTTTTAGAAAGTTAATTTTTAAATGAAATATTTTGGGAGTTGATTATAATGATTATATAATGGCACTCTTTTCAGTTTTTTTCCTTTGAGACCACTATACCATATACTTCCCGCCTAGGCCACTATGTGAGCTTTCTAGCCCATATTTTACCATATTTTGATCTTATTCCTATCGATAGATTGCTCCATAAAATAAATTACTGTGAAAGTTCGAAACCCCATATTTACAACCTTTGACTAAGGAACCAGAATTTTGCACAGAATTCCCATTTTAAAGACGCTTAGCTAATTTAACTAGCAGGCCACTCCAGTCAAAATCAACGCACATTGCATATTTGTTCGCGTCATTTTCTGTAACTCACAGCCGAGAATTTTGCGATAAATTCACGCTGCATTCTTTAGACATATATACATACTTTACATGTACTATTTCCCTACTAATATAGTTTGTTCACAAAAGTAGGTACATATATATGTGCTTCAACAAGTTTGTTACTATTTCTAAAAAATATTGACGTGCCTGTCAAGTAGGCAAATAGTCACATTAGCACAGCATCAAGTTGTAAGCAAATACTTGCCAATGTTGACATAAATCATACTGGACTACTGGAACCACTCCAAATATGCGACACATAAATAAATAATTTTGTCAATATATTTACATATGCACTGGCAGGCATTTCAAGAGCTAACATAAATATACTATGTATATATGTATATATGTATGCACTACATGCGATACACGCCCGCGTTTCACTTTTAAACCACAACAGCAAAGCATCATTTTGTGGTTGCAAAATCGCCATTGACTTCGAACATCGGCATAATCAAATCGGTCAGCAGCTTGGTGTTGTGGTATAAACATTAATTAACAAAAAAAAAAAGGTAAAACACTAATGCGACACAAATTCTTATTTATGGTGGCAACTTTTCGAAAGTTTCAATTTAAAATTTGAAACAACAGTTTAAAGATGTCAAGTAAGCGCTGGAAATGGATGATTTTAGTTTAGTATACATATATATATAACTAAACACCTACTCGTGATGCAAAGAAAAATAAATAATAAAAAAACAACAACATAAAAGCTTAGCAATCTTGAAATTACAACACGCCATTTAAATAGTTCCCCATTGAGCCAACTGCCGTCGGTTAAATCTACTTTCGGGCATTGCTGTCAATCAATTTGAGTAGCAGTCGACTAAAACTGCACTTAAAATGCTATACATGTAGCACTTAAGTGGTTATTAATATGACACTTGCAAGCGCTTAGACGCCAACTTAGCGCCAAAATGAGTGCAAATAAAAAAAATGTATTCATAACAAATATTGTAGAATACGCTTTCGTGTAGGTTCGTCACACAGCGCTACTACAACATATTTGGAGAGCGATACGCTGTTGTTTATGTAAATATGAAGATGCTTCTCGTTTGCTAGTCTGTGGGTACAGTGTATGTATAAAAGTAACTCTGTTAGTATTTTTCAAACAAGCGGAGTTTCAGCATAGAGAAGGTATTATGTTCTTAAAATTTGGTAATAACCGGCAAGAATTTCGGAACTGAGTTTTTTTTTGTATCTAGTAGTAACAGAGCCATTTTATGAAAATGGCAAAAAAGTCTAAGCCAAACGGAGAGAACACTAATTTCTTGGCAGTGCAACTGCGAAAAAAGAGTGTATTAGCGAGTTCGAGCACGTAACGAATCAAATGCCGTTGAATCTAGACTGTATATAAACGACAGCTCTTAAAAAACTCAAGCAAGCGCAAAATATTCAGCGATCAGTGTGAAGGCATTGGCAATAACCCGTGGGGACTCGCCTACAGGATAGTCATGGAAAAGCTAAAACGCACAACACAACCAACATTGTCCCAATCTGCCGGCTCACATTGTACAGGCTCTTTTTACGGCTCAACCCGAGTTCGTAAGACCACCGCTCCGTGCTCCTGAGAGCAGGCAGAAACCTAAGTACCTCTTTATCAAAGCTACAGGGCCTGATGGTATCCCTGAGATGCCCCAATCTCCATTGGTCGTCAACGGTAAAAATTAATGACGTATTAGAATTTTTCAGAGGAGTTGGTTTACTATTAAAAAAAATAGATATATTTTTTTTTTACTTTTTGGCTTTGAGGTAAATTTCAAAACAATTTCAAATATATTTTAAAGCAAGAAAAGATTTTTTGAAAGAGGCAGATAATGCGTTTGTTCGATGATCCTTGCGTTGCTTTTAGCAAATAACACACCTCTTACGTCTCATTTCATCTTTGCGCTTAGGCCCTTCTTTCACCGCTCTTAATGATGCGCTTTTGCGGTCGGTAAAAGAATCAATTAGTTGGAATTTCAATGTACATATAGAAAAAACATCTTTATTTGACGTGGAGATCTTAAAACGGGCGCAAGTCGAATCGGTTTACCTTTCATATACTGCTTCGTGATTTTCTTCCGTTGAATTTTACCATATTATCCATTGCCGGGCACTTCGTCTCACTCAGCGCTTCTACGAAGGTTTTATTCATTTAAGCGAATTTTATATGCACGATCCAGCGACGTAACATCTCGGGATGGCTGTTCAGTACTAATAACAAAGTGAAAGCGAATTTTTTCGAATTTCTTTCAACTCATTACATTCGATGGCACCGAGAAAATGGGAAATGTTGACCAATAAAGCCCAGTTTCTAGCAGGCGGTGAACTGTCACAAAATAATTTCCAAATACGCCTTTAAACCTAGAAGTACTTTCTTCCTCGAATCGAAGAGCTGATAACGTGTGTGGTTTACGCATACAACAAATAAGTACGTACTTCCAAGGATAATTTAGCCAAATAAGTGGAAAAAGAATGCCCTTTTGCTTAGTGCATACTATTTCTGACTGTTGCTTGATCAATTTCAGCATCTTATCCAATTGAAAACTTCGCGAATTCCTGGCACATCGCAGTCGGGCAATACAACTGGCAACACAACATTCTCGCATTCAGAATATGGATTTGTGAACTTCGAAAGAGTGTAATCGCCATTTGGATTTACCACTTCAAAGTTACTGACCCAAGTGGCGGTGACTTCTCACTTAAAACTTGCAATGTATTCGCAGACGCGTGCGCGCAGAAGAGCATGCACGTCCTCGAATTTAATTTCGCTCCAATTTCTACGTCAGTAGCAAAATCAATGTCTTATCGTGCAATTCGAAGGCACGTTTATCACCATCGCTATCAACGGCATTAACCTGTTGAGCGATTTCTGCCTTTGAGATGTCAAGGCGGCACGATCTCGGCAAAACTAAACTGTCACAATGCTGCGAAAGCACGAGCAAAAACAGCTGGAACATCACGAAAAATGAATTAAAATCGATAAATGTATATAATGTAAATCAATGTGCAATAATAATAGAAAAAAAAGTTATATAGATTTTTACCTTTGACGACCATTGGAACATATATGTCCCGCATTTTTCTACACCTTAGCAGTTAAAAAAAATGGCGAAACTTTTGTTTAGTATATATTATAGGATCGCTGAACTCGAATCAGGTGTCACATCTTTGAATTTCCCAACGGATCAATAACGGTCGCCAAAGGGCTAATCTTAAAAATCAAAATAAAGGCAGCAAAGAAATAAGGTAGGAGAAGATCACCTAGGAAGTGTAAAGCTGTCACTTGCGGTGAAATGTAAACTTTTTCTAGCTGTATTTAGAACCATCCAAAGTTATTCAATATAGGTCTGGGAAAGTTCACATTTGAATTTAATCGATGTTCAAACATAATTTATGTAACAAAAAAAAAATCCCCCGACTCTAAAATTGCATGTCATCTCAATGCCAGAAAGCGGCTTCAAATATTTTAGTACAAGCAGGTGGGTTCATCAAAGTTCATTTTATAAATTCTTAAAAATTTAATTAATCATCAGCTTTCGTACTAGATAATTTAGCTGGGCGACTTGCAAAGCGCATAGATCAGCAATGCAACGTTACAACGACTTGACAAATCAAAAATCGCTATGATTTAATGCAACATGAAAGAAAATTAAAAAAAAAGCTGCTTAAAAATTATTAATTGCCACAGCGATTTTAGTACTTGCATTTAAAATAAATATGAATAATTAAATTATCAGTTATGCTAGGCTTCAAAATTTTATTACACGTCGGGTACTTTAAGCATGAAATGCATAAACTGCACATTAAACTGAATGCTTTGAAGTTTTGACGCATTTAAACGCTTAAATTACGGCAACAACGACAGTGCACCGGGGCGTATGAGTACCCAGCATGACACCTGTTATAATATTGTATATGGCCATTGAGCGTAAAGTTAGCTTAATACAAACGTAAATATGTATATGTACTTATATACTTATTTACTGGTACTAAATGGATTCCCAAATGGCCTAAACTGGGCGCAGTTGACCGCTCGATTGGTTTCGAACTGAAAATAAAGGCGCCATTGGTTGCATGGTTAGTTGCACGCCGCAAATGCGAATAGTCGCCTATTTAAATAGGTATGCAGTGCTTTTGTTGCTTCTCGGCTTCTCTGCTTCATTGGCCAGCTTAGTTTTAGCTAGCTGCTTAGTCGTCGTATACGTTTATGTTCACGTTGATTGGGTCGAATTGATTTAAATAGCCTTATTGTGGTTAAATTTAGTGACGGCACAAAAGCCTGCGCGCGCGCGCGCTCTCCACACAAACACACATACACACCAGCGCGCACTCAAGCGCATGCTCGCAAACTTGCTCATTTATGCTGGTCAAAATATATCGGTTGTGGCAATATCAGCGGTATAGCGGGATATCATATCGCGGCGGCGGCGGCGGCTGTGGCGGCATCATTGAGTCACATGCGAATGAGCGCG
>NW_016176577.1:0-9111 GCF_001687245.7 Rhagoletis zephyria | reverse complement strand
TGTGTACAGATACTTGAATACATTTCCATAAACATATTTACTTACATACGTATATATATTATGCTGACAAGCTGTGGGAATCAACGCTTAATAAGTGTTCTACTTCATATTTTTTCGATATCATCCTATGATTGTGTCATTTCTTGCAACTTATGACGATAATTATGCAAGTCTTTTGGATGTTTTATGAGTGTGGAGAACATATGTATATTATATTTTATGTCAGTCGCTGTATGAACGCCATGCGGAAGCTGGAGTTACGGTGTGTTAACGTAAAACCTCGCGTGCGCTGGGTTTGGGTCCCGCCATGTTAAAACCCCGACGAATGAAAAATACAAACACACCTCGGATAAGACCAACTTCTTTATATGGCGACCACGGGAAACGTATAAAGGACTATTATTTGAGGGTATGTATACACCTGGAATATCCGGACCCTTAATGAAGCAGGTGTCTCCTCCACAACGAAACGTCCAATAACGGACTGGGGCTGATAGACTTCGCCAGGGCTCGAAACATGGTAGTACGCAGTATTAGGTTCCAGCAAAAAAAATATCCATCAAGCTACGCGACTGTCTCCAGTTCGAAAAACGAGAAACCAAATCGATCATGTTGTGATAGAACGGAAGACATGCTTCCATTCGCCATTCGCCTCTCAAAACTGCTCTCTGAGAGCACTCTTCAACAAACTGACGTACGCGAACAGTGGAGCCACATTTCACGCTCATTAGGTACCGCCGCCGAAGAAGTAGTCAGTAGAGATCAGCCGAGCTACTAAAGAACGGCGGCGAGAAGCTGGTAAGGTGCACGCAACAACTTTTATGCAGATTATGATTAGATGAACACACGCCCAACGAGCTAGGACTTAAAGCTCAGTTAGTCTAGACTTAACTTAATTTAACTTACCGTAAGGAATCATGAATGATTAATCAACACGTCAACTTAAGCCAGAAACGGAAATATTTTATTTGTGTGTTTTCTATTCAGCTGTTTAACAGTTCGCCCCCTAAAATGCCACATCAAAAAATTCAGGCAAACAAAAATGTTTGTGTTTATTTATTTGCACTTTGCTTGACTAGAATTTTATGGGCTACAAAACTGAATATCAAAATTTTGTCTAAAGCCGCTGATCAAGACGTTAAAAATGTTTATCAAACTTTGCAGAGTTTTCATAATTTTTGCACAAAGTCTAAAATTTTAATTTATATCGCGTTTGCTAAGTCATCAGCTATACTTTCATAAAAACAATAATAAACGTTTACTAAAATATCGCGTCCCTTTTTTTATTGGGGTCATGGTATGTGTATCTCGGTAACCGATTTATCAATTTGTACCAAACTCAATGCAATTATTGACCTTGGCATAAGAAAGCTATATGTTAAAAGTGTTCGAAATAGGACTAAAATTACTTTCCACTTCAAACAAAAAAACGCGCAAAAAAACGTATGGTGCATTGCTTTAAAACGTTGCACCACGTTGGATTTTGTATTCTAGCAGCTGAAGGAACGTATACTAAAAATTTCAGACGATTTAAAAATAAAATAAAAATTTCTCAAAAAAATTCGAAGTTTCTGAGAATTGCCCATATGCATATCTAAGTACTCACATTTAAATAATGAATGCGTCAAAACAACATGCATTTCAGTGAGTTAACATATCCGCTACGAAATAATCGAATATGTAGCAAGCTGTGGGAGAATGTTGCGGAAGGTAGTAAAAAAACACATCGCATGAAGCAAGTTTAAAAATTCAAATTTGATGCGAAACTCACCGAAAAGTGACGCACACTAAAGCTAATGGAAAAACGTAACTCCGATGGCTAAATGAAAATTTATGAATAATTATGCACACGTACATATGTACAAATGCAAATGCTCACAATTGTGGTGACAATGTTGCGCAAATATTGCACGATTACTAGATACAACAGAGCAGCAAACAGTGTTGCCAAAGATGGGCTTTTTCTACCAACACTGGTAGGTTTTTTTCCATTTGGTAGGTTGGTAGGCTAGACTGGATTTTGGGCAGTTCCGCGGCAATAATAGTTGTTTGCGAAAAATATTAAATATTTATCTCCAAACATTTTAGCAACCTTGTTTACACGAACATTTCACCGGTGGTGTCCACCATTGTCCACACCCGGCAGAGACTTCATTGTAAGTCCTATTGGTCTTTCAATATGGTAGTAAGACCCGTTGTCACAAATGCGGCACTGGCCTGATGACCAAAAGCTACGCAAGTAAAGGCGGGTGCCACCTTGAGCAAGCTGCGCCGGCTGGTCCGCGAGACCGTCACAGGAGATATGAGCACCTGACTAACGGATGCCCTTTATGTCATTACAAGCATTTTTCCTTAGTCTATTCTGTTTGAAAAAGAGGCCTGCTGGAGCGCCCTACGGCTGCCCAATATGATCACCAAGAAAATGTGGGATCTTCAGGGTCATTTGAAGGTTCTAAAGCCATTCCTGGATAGTCCTGAGTTATCCTTCTACAAGCACTACAAGGTTAGAAAGACAAATGGGGTCAAATTAAATATTATGTCGGATAGTCAGGCAGGCCTTAGACTCTTTTAAACCGGCAGCAGTCTTGTGGAAAGCTATAAAACTTGTTTGAACCACTTGGAAGCTCACAATAACGTAACGCTGTGGTGGTTTCATGGACTTGAGGGGTTTGAAGGCAACGAAAGCTGTCTGTCCTGCAAAGCGTAGAGCCCAAATGCACTTGCATGGTCCATAGCCTTTCGTCAGCTGGTGGAGGAAACCCCAGAGCATATTCTATGTGACTGCCCACGTATCATAAATAAAAGACAGATACACTTTGCGGAACGATTGTCTTCTTCATTCAAAATTTTAAACATAGCGCCTCCAAAGTGCCTAACTTCTTAGGGGCCAGTTCAGTGCCAGTTTAAACTTAGTAAACTGAGTTTGAATTGAAAATCTGGCTGACAGTAAAATTAATTGTTTTACGTAGGTAATTTGTTTTTATTGCAATAGCTGTGTTTTAGTTTTTCTAAATGTTAGGTTATCTACAATTATAATAAACTGGACTTAAAAACTTGAATAAAATTTTGGTAGGTTTTGATTGATTTTGGTAGAAAGTTTTGGTAGGGAAAAAAATTTGTCCATGGCAACACTGACTGCAAACGAATTCGCAGTCATTTGGACTTTACAGGGAGCAAACAAATGCAAATATTGCAAATGAGCGAAATTGCATAAACATTTGTACATACATGTACATATGTACATTAATACATACACATGTATGTACATTTGTGTACATCAGAGATAAATCTGCGTTGGTAGCTCTATGGCGCATAAACTTTAACAAAGACCGATTAGAATTACTTTATTACATTAACTATGTTGTTAGTTTTGAGAAAATTGTGCAAATTAGTGCGTAGCCAATGAGCATTTCCAGGTTTTATCTTTGGCGAGATCGTCACATCATAAATGTTTTTCTTTGTTAGCTTGATTGTGCCCTTTTTGATTATTTGATTTTTTTTGTTTTCAGACAACACTCACGCCTTTGTTTTGGTCAATTAAAAGCTGGCGCGACAAACACAATGCATTCAAATAAACAAGCAAGCTACCAAATTGCAATTTAATTACCACATACTCATGTTTGTATATATGGAGGGTTAACAGGTCGTATGCGCAACTTCCGCTGACGGTAGAGAAAACAATAGCCAATTTGCAATGGCCGTGGGTAAACAGCAAGCTTATTTAGCGCTTTATTTGGTATGAAAGGAATGACAGTTATGGTAATGAAAATGGTAATGGTAACGGTAGTAGTAAGGGTAATGGGAATGATAATGCTAGTGGTCAGAGCTGTAAAATGATTGAATCAACATAGTCTGCATTCACTCGGCATTCCTTTCAAAATGTTGATTGTTGGTTTGTATAAATAAAAACTTCATTCCTGAGTGGCTTAAAATATTTTAAAACAAACAAACTGTGTTTTGTTATTGAATGCTAGATTGCCATTCAGTATNGTATATGTACTTATGTATTGAAGTTTTCTGCCACTAACCCAAAGCCAATGACTCGTGCAATATTATTTATTCCAAAGCAACTTATCGCAACCGTAGAGCAAAACAGACACATCTTGATATGTATACATATAAATCATCGATTGTAGACATTTTTTCGCAGAAGATATACAAAATTGATTTATCACAATTATTTTTGTACTAAATATTTTTTTCACAGTATACAGTGATCCAGGTAGCCAAAACAAAAAATGTAAACATGCTTATTTGACATTTTGTTTGAATGTATTGGTTGATATTCTTTCACAGTTGTCGTTTTCGTTAACCCAAATGAAATCCAATTTAAATATTTTCTTATAGTGAAAAATATTTTCAAGTCACATAAAATAAAATAACGAGAAACACGAAATTCCAATCAAATGAAGCGTGAAGCGTTAGCAATTATGACCGGATGCAGTTCCTACATAAGTCAAACCGTGTTCTGAACACAACTTTGAGTGAATATTGGTGGGCTGACTTTGTAAAATGGTCCCATCGATTAGGCGGTAAAAGAAGTATTACTTAGCTTATGGTACAACTCTCCAATTTTCAAATGCACGTAATTTGTGTGTATTTGTTCAGCCGATTATTCACATTTGAAAGAGGATAATGCGTGAATTAATGCAAGTAAAGACGGTTTATGCAGATAAGCGAGCGCGTTTGTTACCCGTATAAAATGTATGTACGTATATACACATATATTCAGAATGACGAGATGAACTAGTTCAGCCCTCTATGTTTGTAAACACGCTAACTCGAACAAAATTTAGTTATTTTAACGAAAGTCGGTGTCGAAGTTGCCTTTGGTATAATTTAGGTTAGTGTTAAATTTTGTCGAAATCTGCCAATAACCACGCCCACCTCCCACGTAGTAATTAACAATATTTTTGTTTTATTATAATTTGTTTTACGAATTTTGCTGTTCAAATTTACATTTCAAATATATCAACAAACATTTGCAGGTACTTTTGCACCAGTTGTTGCCTATGGGTTAATGACAAAAAAATCCTATATATTCACAACATTTCATGTATTAGTTTTCAAATAAGCATATTGTCAATGGCTGGTTTGCTGTATACTGTGATTTTTTTCAGTTTTCAAATATGAAAACTTTCAAAACAAAATTTCAGAAGGGTTCCTGTTTTTTTTTAAAGGGGTTGAGGAGTTCCATTACTTTGAGCAACTTTTTTAATTAACTATTAATTTAAATGTTTCCTAAACATATTTACAACGCAGTTCTGCAAGAGGGTACCATAACTTTTTTCAAATAACGTATATTTGGAACAACCAAAATTAATCGATATGGATAAATACATTTATGTTCGTATGTACTACTTATGTATGTATATATACATAAAAATGCTCAGAATAAAAAGAGAAGATGATTAGTCCATGTCCGTTTATTTGCGTACACGATAACTCTAGCAAAAGTTGAGATATCTCAACCAAATTCTGTACGAGGGTTTTTTTATCTAGGGCAGCAGGGTATTGAAAATACAAAAGTCGAACAATAACCTGGTCCCTCTCATAAAATGGTAATTTCGAAAAATGCCAAAACTACAATATTTCCTTAATTACAGGAACCAAATTGCTAAAAAACTGCCATGTTTATTATTATAGTTTTGGAAAATGGACATGGGATATATTGCTAGCTTTAAACATCAATTTGCTCAAAACATACGTTTAGAACAGTGTGCAAGCTTCTACCACATGTGTGGTAGATCAACCACGTATTTTTTTTTTAATTTGGGTGTCTACCACATCTACCACACAAGGCTTAAAATCTACCACATTTTTAGACAGAACATTTGTTTACAATTTTCCCATAACTCTAGAATTTCAACTCAATTGTAATTCGAAATATAAAAATTAATCAATAGATTTTTAAAAAGGTACATCATAAATTTTGCTTTAAATATATCTGTGCCTTAACTTTCTAATATTTCAAAAATACGCCTATTTATATTTGCTAAAGTATTATGCAATGGGAAAATAATTTGGTCGATTTTTTTGCATACAAATAAAATATTCTTTTCTTCATGATTATATTCTCTAACTAGAAAACTAATGTTATACTTGTTTTTGCTCCAATTGCGTGGAATCTGTACGATCCACTAGCAATTATATTTTCCGATTTAATTTTTGAGTTGTGCTTCTTTTGACGACGGTGTGCGATATGTATACCCAATAAAATATGAATTGGAAAATCTACCACATCTTATTCAAATCTACCACTTTTTTTTCGATTCCACCACACTAAAATAAAAAGGGGTTTGCACACAGATTTGTTAAATCTTTTTTTGAGAAAAGTTGATAATTTGCAACTTATTGTAAATGGTAGAAACCACCACAAACCCACAAATCAGGTTTTAGAATCTTTATTAAATGCTTGACCCAGTAGCGAAGAAAAAAGTACGAAGAAACTTGTATTAAGAATTTTTATTAATAAATAATAAAATGTATATATCTAAAGTTAGAAGTAGAAGCGCTTAAATTTGTTTACTTATTTTAACGTAGATATATAGGTATGTACATATGTAATAATTTCTGCACATACCTTTTATTGGTACATTGGTAATACTTATTTAGAAAGCTGACAATTTTCGAAACAGAGATGTAAAAATCGTTAATAATTAACATTTTTCATATTGACATTCTTGGCAGAAAAATATTTCTCTAATTAATATTTTCATTTATTATAAATATTTGTACAAATTTAAGTGAAACAAATTAATGATAACGCTCAATAAACTATTTTTCGTGTTGAAATTTTGAAATCTGTTCAATAAAATTCAACCTTGCGTATTTTTCAGTGGGTTTTGTGTATTTAGAATATTTATATCGATTGATTGGTACTGAATGAATGTGTGCACACATAGCAAAAGCTGCATTCATCTGAATGCTTATTCCGTGTTAAAAGTTAATGTTTCGTCATTCAGTTTTTTCAATCTTTCTTTGAATATGTTAATGTGTGCAATCGTATCTACTTTGAGTGAGTGTAGAATTGGAAAATTATAAGCCACATTCCCCAACAAGGAAAAATTCAATGAAAACATAATAACATAAAATTGATGATTTTTAATTTCATATGATTTCACAGTTTTACAGCTCTGCTAGTGGTAATGGTAATGAGTGCAATGGGGTATAGGCGTTCTTCTGGGTATGCAGCCATAGTTTCACGGCTATACTCAATCCCGACTCTTGCGTCCTCGTTCGGCCACACTGGGCAACGTGAGCAACCCATGCGCAAGATGCGGTAACCAATCGGAGTGGAGCCTTGGGTCACGGCAAAAAGAGACGGAGCTTCGGTGAGGCCACTCCGACTTATTCGGTTTAAGGGCTCACTGAAGTTTGCAGTGTCTGTTCACCAGTAGGTGCGGCTGCAAGTGGGTGTCTGTCCTGAAGCAAGCAGCTCGCTATATAAACGTGTATTCGGCTGCGAAACAACTCCCGTCCCAGCAGTGGGCCTTTATGATAACGACCACGGCAAACGTTTAAGGGGCTACGGTTTGAGGGCATGCACCTGAAATGTCCGGACCCTTAATGGGGAAGGTGCCTCTGCCCCAGCCGGGCATATGTCCTCGCAAGGACAAGACAATGCAAGCTATGTCTTGGGCCTTGCGACGTCTACTACAGCTGGAATGTAAAGGGGCGCTAATTCTGTGTTGGATTTGTGGAGGGAGAGACACACCGTCGCCGATTACTGTCGTCAACTTCGGTGGACGAGTGTCTAGGCACAATCCGCATCAAAACGAGATTCTTGAACATCTCGCTCATCTTCGCCCATGCCCCAACGGAATAGAAGGACGAGGCGTTCAAGGATCTCTTTTGTGAGCGCTTGGAGCGCACATAAGAGCGCTGCCGCCGGTATGATATCAAAATCGAGCTTGGCGATCTCAATTCCAGAGTGGGCAAGGATCTTTGGAACCACTGTCGGAATATTTAGTCTCCACGACGAAACGTCCGACAACTGACTGAGGCTGTTCGACTTCCCCAGGGCCCGTAACATGGTAGTATGCAGTATTTCCTAGGTTCAAGCATAAAAAGGTCCATCAAGCTACGTGGCGGATCGTAAAACAAGAAACCAAACCGATCATGTTTTGATAGACGCAAAACATGATTCCAGTGTTTTAGACATACGTACACTTTGAGGCCCAAACATAGACTCGGACCACTGTCTTGTTGCTGCCACGCATCTGTGCAACAAAAAATGTGCGCTTAAAAATGCAAACAAAGCCTAACGTCGAAAAGCTGCAATAACAACAGACAGCCCATGCATTCGCTACTCGGCTCTCACACCTGCTCTCAGAGAGCACTCTTCAACCAAACGACATATGCCAGCAAAGGAACCACTTTTCCCGCTCATTAAGTACGTCCGCCGAAGAAGTAGTCGAATTTCAAAGAGCCCGAGAGAACAACTGGTACGATGAGGAGTGTCAGGGAGCTGCAGATAAAAAAGATGTCGCCTTCAGGACCACGCTGCGATCGGATGCAACGCATGCTATGTGGGGCCGCTATAGGGAACTTAAGAGGGAAGTGAGACGTATTTAGCGAAATAAAAAGAGAGAGACTGAAATACGTGAATGCGAAGAGCTTCAAATACTGGCCGAAAGGAAAACGGTCCGAAAATTTTACCAGAGAGCTAAGCGACTTACGGCGAGGAGTTGATAAGGTGCATGCATCAACTCTTATGCAGAATATGGTCAGATGAACGCATGCCCGACGACTGGAATTTAAGTGTGCTCTGCCCAATCCACAAGAAAGGCGGCGTGCCCTTCGCGTAAACTACCGCGGAAACAGCCTTCTAAGCATAGGTTACAAGGTCTTATCGAGCGTGTTGTGTGAAAGACCAAGGCGTATCAATTACAGGTGATAGCGATAGAAGCCTTGCTTCTTCTTATCAGCACGGTTATGTCAAATTATCGCCTTTTTTGCTTTGTTTGCATATCCGCGTATACATACACATACATGTAAATATATACCCCGCAAACAAATGCTCCCGAAATCTTTAAGAGTATCGGAAGTTTGTTACGATTTTTTTAGGAATCTTTAAAGAAACACATATGAAGCGGTTGACAAGAACTA
>NW_016176576.1:0-9112 GCF_001687245.7 Rhagoletis zephyria | reverse complement strand
ATACTAATCCGGTTAAGATCCGATCAGCGGATCATGAGATATATATATATATATATTTTTTTTTATGAGAGTTGAAGTCGGTTTTTTTTTGCTAAAAATTACTTGTTTCATTTTAAATTACGACTTGTCCGACTATTTTGTTAACTAGTATACATACATAGGGTGCCCATTCTCAAGACAAATTAACCATTTATAAATGGTTGTAAACAACGAAATGTTTTCTCTTAAATAGCATATGTAAGTATTTTTCATCTGGCAAACAAAAATAAAGTTACGAGCAAGTATATGCTTCAACCTATGAAAAACGCGTTTTTTACCTTCAGCCCAGATTTTGAGGGTGCATTCAAAATTCTGAGTACCTGTGCGTATATATAATTTTTGTTTATTTCACTTCAAATCTCACGAAATCATAAATGCAACAGTATGGTTGACACCGGATCAGCTGTTTAAGTATTTATGACCAAATGGTTAAATCGTGTGAATGAATGTGGACAATATTTGTCACTTTACTGCTGTGCGCAAATGTGTGCCAAATCATTTGGATCTTTGGCAGCCAAATCGTCTGATCGCAAAACAAATCATTTGTACATTGCTATCCAAATGCGCAAATGTGGACAAATCTAAATTTGGCATTTTGTGTGCAGATGTACAAATCGTGTGATCCCTGCTTAAGAATGTGAACCGGCATGTACATATGTATGTACGTATGCAATGATCTGACCGCCAGAAAATTATGAGCAAGTGATCAAACAGTGCAGGTAGAATTTGGGGATTTCGAGCTGAGAAGATAACAACGAATAATTCTAAATGCGTGCATATGTAAGTATGCACATTCACACGTACGAGCTTTGGCGTCTAGGGGTTTGCGCGGGCGTATTAAGTTCACCGACCTGATGCAATAAGAAAGGGCTTATGGCTTATGTATGTACATATATTGCACCTGAGCTTCTTTTAAGTGCAAGTGGCTAGTATTAGGCGTCCAGAAATTTTTTGCCTGCTAATATATATGTACAAATGTATGTATCTACATTTGTGTATACATATCGGGTAAGGAATATACATTGATATTTTACAAAATTTAGCGGATAATGATAAATTGTAAAAGTAAAGCGATGAAAATAAACCAATACTTTCCTTGTGTAAATGCATATGGTGCTCCCACGGACATCTTACTTCTCTTGCATTGGTGATATTATTTAAGATGCTGGAGGATTACGAATAAAGTTGGGCTTTCGTCCTCCGATCATTTTGTAGTTATCCGCGGTGTTGGCCTTATTTATTTGAGTTGTGTCTGTTTGTTGTGACCTGCTTGTTTTTTCTCGATATTGGATTTTTTTTTTGTTGTTTTGGATGTATAATACATACAAATTTCTAAAGTTTTGTTGGTTTTATTGTTTTACTGAACGCTGTATGTTTTCGCTTTTATTCAGCTTTAGTTTTTAAGAAACAAACGAAAGTTTTATTTTTATGAACTTTTTGATTATTTTCACTTTCATACTTGATTTTTAATCGATTTGCCTATTTTTTACATTTATGATGTATTTTTAGTAAATTAAGTAAGTTTTTATAATTATCACGCACTTATAACTATATGTATACGCACATTGTGAATACAGAACTGTTGTTTCAACCATGGTTTCACACTGACATTAGAAGAGTGCTGCCACATCTAAAAAAATAACAATAAAAGAGAATAGTTTTTATCGTACCCATTTTCCTGCTCAGCGTTGAATTAGTAGTGAAGGAGGATATGGGGTTAAGCACCCCCAATATATAAAAAAAATGACAAGCGCCGTAGGCGAAAATTTTTAATAAAAAATCGCGCGATTTTTTATTAAAAATTTTCATTATTTATCAAATTATCGATGTACGTTTACTATATTTGTGTACTTTGAACTACAAGAACACCAGTAAATATTATTTCCATCCGAAAAAAAAATATACCGTTATGATAAGGAGTAAGACCCCTATCGATCCTAATATTATTTTTAATAAGAGCAATGTATGTACGTATTGTACACTTATACTCCCTAATTATACGCACTTATTTGTGGTGTATTTTTTTTAACGTATGGTAGCATACATTTTGTGTTACTGTCAGCCATTGTTATTTCTGCTTGTTTGTGAATTGTGCAAACGTTCGTGAAGGCATTTATAAACGCGTTTTACTTAATTAATTAATTAAGAATTGTATATTAAAGTGGAAATCTCAGGCCGGGGTTTTAATGCAACTATTTTTCCGATGTGTGTACATAAATATAGTGTTTATTGTTTGAAATAGCGCCGAGAGGTTAGTTCAATTTACAAACTTTAACAACAAATAACTTAAAAACTATAAGCCTGCTGCGGCTAAATATATATATTTTCAATCAGAAGAACTCGTTCTACCGTTCCATATCTACCTTAATGCGGAACTCCGGGATGCCAAACTAAATTGTAGCCATATTAAATATTAACATTTTACCAAAATTGGAAAATACAAAGATGACCACAAGCACGAAATGGCAATACCGCTCAACAATATTTGTATATTTGTCACTGGCATTTGTCATCAAGTGGCAAATCAGATATTTGGTCATTTGCGTAATTTTTATTTGGCTTATGTAGCAGCATTGCGTTCACACGATTTGGCCACCAGGGTTGTTTTTAATTTGCCACAAGAAGGCAAATATTTGGCTTTTCTGATAATGACAAATGTAATTTAGCGTTCACATGATTTGTCTATGAATTTTACAAATTTTTAGCCAAATGTACAAATTTTGTGATCCCAGCTTTACACACGTGTGTCTCACACTATTTCTGCTTTCACTGCTCTTTCTGCATTGATCTGCTTAGACAAAGCGTACTGCATTCTACTCCCACGCATCGCAAGCACCACGCTCCCCCACTCTCTTTAATTTTTGATCTGCGTTTGCTTATTTCTCGCACTACAAGCAATTACATAAAATAACCATATTTTTAACTGGTACTATGATATGCACATATGTATGTACATATGTGTATTTACAAGCATACATAGTTATGTACATTGGGTTAAATAGGTAAAGCAAGTATTCTTCAGATTCGAAGTATTAGAAAGACTAAGAATGTTTTTTCCGAAATATACACCAAAAACCCTTCCTCAAAAATGTTCAAATTTTGAAACTCAAATATTAACGACAAACACCACGGGAGCCGTTTCTTGTCCTCTATGTAAGAGTCCTCACTCTATAAAAAAATGCCAAAGGTTTAAAAACCTCTGCCCTCAAGACCGCATAAAACTCATACAAGAAAATAATATGTGCCAAAACTGCCTTGCTTTCTCTCATAGCATGGTTGAGTGCAGATCACGATACACGTGTAACTATTGCCGAAAATGGCATAACTCGCTACTACATGTCCATTCACTCAAAGGCCAATCCCAAATGGCCACGAAAAAGGAAAATGCCAAGAAATCGATTACTCGGAATCGAGATATGTTCACCTCCGACCAAAGGATACAACCAACTAACCGGCACAAAACGACTTTCGCTCAGCATGCGAAAATCCATGTGGACACTCTCGAACCATATGCTCAAACCGTCAATATAGATCTGGATCCACTTGTATGCTCTAAGGATGTTACTACTTACTCACATGTGATTAAGAAAGTCCATCAAGAATTAGTGGCCAACCGCAAAAATCAACCACTCAAAGGTGCAAGGCGAAAGTCATCACAACCGATCGAAAAACCCAATCTCACATGGAAAACGATGAGTAGCCCCTCTGCACAAAATACGCCCATCAAAAATCTTGGGTTATGTGCGAAGAATCGCCAAGTCCTAACCTTAACCCCAAGCTCAACTCTACTTACAGAACACTCGACTCACCCTATTGAACATTATCTTATAACTCAAAAGGATTATCAAAAAATACAGCCCCTTCTTCTGTATTCTTCTTAATGTCCTTTCATTTCAGAAAACGGGAATCATACTCCACATAACGGGAATAAAGCAGAGGCTATACACGACACGCGACAAATCCAGCACGTCCCACCAACCCTGCGTAACAGCATCCTTCTTTACTCTGAACTTTAGAAGAGCGATCATCCGAAGACTACAAACTGCAGAATGTACTATGCAGTGCATTCCTGCAGGGGTCCCCAGGATGTTGAAGATTGTGCTTCAATATGAGTTAAGGCGCACCCTAATGTTCTTCTTAGGAGTTGACGTTGCTACTAGTAAGCAGGCCTATGTGCGTGCGCACAATACGCACTCAAAGTTATACAGTCCACTCAAGAGCACGCGTATCTCGCTATTCCATCCCTATTCCATTTTTAATTAAAGTCCGGATTTTATTTATCTACATACTATGTACACCTATTCCATTAAAATAAATGTAATATTTTCCCCTTAAACCTGAAAACGTGTGCGTTTTTAAATCGAAGGTACCATCTCGCCGGAACTTTTGACAAAACAACTTCTCTTGAGTGAGGTCATTTTCTCCTCAAAGCTATAATTCATTGAATTGTCGAATGATATTTTTATGTTCAGTTACTAATAGGTGTAGTTCAAGATGCTATCTCAATGAAAGTTAAATAACAATGTGACATGCAGATATGTATGTATGTACATATATAGTTTTTGTATGGTTGGGGACAATGAAAACCACTGCGGAATGAAAAAGACTACGAAGTAAACTTATTTTACGTTTTCTCATAAATTTACGATTTCTGATCGTATTTATGAGTTCTCGTTAACAGCGTACTTTTACTTTTACATGTTCTCATTATTAATTTACGCATTCTCAATATAATAGGTTACAAGGTTTTATCGAGCGTATTGTGTGAAAGACTGAAGCCCACCGTCAATGAACTGATTGGGCCTTATCAGTGTGGCTTTAGACCTGGCAAATCCACCATAGACCAGGTATTCACAATACGCCAAATCTTGGAAAAGACCCGCGAGAAAAGGATCGACACTCACCACCTATTTGTCGACTTTAAAGCCGCTTTTGACAGCACTAAAAGGAGTTGCCTATACGCCGCTATGTCTGAATTTGGCATCCCCTCAAAACTCATACGGCTGTGTAAAATGACGTTGAGCAATACCACCAGCTCCGTCAGAATTGGAAAAGACCTCTCCGAGCCGTTCGCCACAAAACGGGGTTTCAGACAGGGCGACTCCCTGTCATGTGGCTTCTTTAATCTGATGTTGGAGAAGATAATAAGAGCGGCAGAACTGGACCGCTCAGGAACAATTTACTACAAGAGCGTGCAATTGCTGGCTTATGCCGATGACATCGACATCATCGGTAACAAAAACCGCGAAGTCTGTTCTGCCTTTTCCAAGTTGGATAGGGAAGCAAAGCGCATGGGTCTGGTGGTAAACGAGGACAAGACGAAGTATCTCCTGTCATCAAACAAACAGTCAGCACATTCGCGCCTTGGCACCCACGTCACTGTTGACAGTTACAATTTCGAGAAAGTAGAGAATTTCGTTTACTTGGGAACCAGCATTAACACCGATAATAATGTCAGCATTGAAATCAAACGTAGAATCACTCTTGCCAACAAGTGCTACTTTGGACTGAGTAGGCAATTCAGGAGTAAAGTCCTCTCTCGACGTACGAAAACCACGCTCTATAAGTCACTCATCATGCCCGTGCTGGTATATGGCGCAGAAGCATGGACAATGACAACATCCGATGAGGCGGCTCTTGGGGTGTTTGAGAGAAAGATTTTGCGGAAGATTTACGGTCCTTTACGCGTTGGCGACGGCGAGTACCGCAGACGATGGAACGATGAGCTGTATGAGCTTTACAACGATATGGACATAGTGCAGCGAATTAAAATACAGCGGCTCCGCTGGCTTGGTCATGTCGTTCGAATGGACACCGACGCTCCAGCTCTGAAAGTATTCAACTCGGAACCCGCTGGTGGTAGCAGAGGAAGAGGGAGGCCCCCACTGCGATGGAAAGATCAGGTGGAGAAGGACTTGGCTTCACTTGGCGTTTCCAATTGGCGTCAGTTGGCACAGAGGAGAAACGACTGGCGTGCTTTGCTGAACTCGGCCAAAATCGCTTAGGCGGTTACAGCGCAAAAAAAAAGAAGAAGAAGAAGAATATAATTTATATTTTCTGAATACTAAGTTAGGTTTTTTCAATACAATATACGTGTTCTCATTATAAATTTACGTATTCTCATTATAATTTACGTTTTCCCATTACCCGATTAAAAAGCTATAGTGAATCGCATTGCATGTGCTTCTACATATCGTTACCTTAATTCACAAAAGACCTAACCAACAGTTTTTTTGACACTGTGTGTTTTCACACATTTTCGGAGGATATTTTAAAATACACCTTCAATAAAAATTTTGAAGTGTTAGTACCAAAAACAACGGAGTTACTTGCCACTTTTTAAAACTCCCTACCTGTTTTTGATACTCATTTTATAATGTTTTTGCTTCTCCTGTAAAATAAAAAATTTGCTGGGTGGGGCCTTTATGAATTAAGCTGACGATATTTATGTACATATACTATTATAATAGTCTTATCAAAATGAAATATATATATGTAACATTTAACAACCTTCATAACTTGCCCACCAGGTTTGAAATCGAATTCTTGAAACGTACATCTGTCAGCACGGTCGATGTAGGTTAACACAAATTTTTCACTGCTAACAGACAGTTTTTTTAATGAGTCAAATCTAGTCGCTGGATAAAAGTGTAAAATTTTCGGCTCATTTGGATTGGTGTTGTATTCCATAACTGCAAAATATAAAATTCGAAATAAGTAAATATAAAAAAGAAATTATTTAATCATAACTATTTACATATTTAAACTAATTATATAAAATTTATTATAGGGGGAATGTTTGTCCCGACTAATCTTAAAATATACTGAACCGATTTTATTTTATTTTTACTAAAACAGTGTATGTTGCTTATTTTTGTCTATTACAGCAAAAAAAATATAAAATATAAAAAAGTACATTAAGAGCAGGCAAAACACAAATAAGAACATACATACATACATGTATGTATTCACATATACATATAGTTTGATGGCAATAATATATGTAAACAAACAATTCGAACTCGATACAAAACAATACTGATAGTATTTACACTTAAACATTTTAAAACTTAATTGCTAAAAATCCATTAAATCAGACTAGCCTATCAAGAAATTTTATGAAATATATCCAAACCGATCGGAAATAACAACTGTAAAATAATTTTTTTTTTAATTATTAGTTGATGATCAATTTTTGGTATATTATTTTAGGTATTTCATAGGCTTATTGATCCCTTTTATGTGCAAGAAAACACTGTTCTTCACGTTTTTACCCGACGTTTCGCTAAATTCTTTAGCATCTTCAGGGGTGTTTTATTCTCCTTTTATTTTCACATCAACATACATATAAATAGACATACAATTTAAAATTAGTAATGACATAAAAAATGTGTGAACAGTTCTACAAACAATAATAAAAAACAATCACAGAATTTTAAAGGATTTTTAAAATTTTGCACTTACATATGAACACGAGTTTCAAAATTCACGTACATATATAAACAAATAACATAAAAGCTTAAACTAATTGGTCCGCATCGATACCAACGTCGTGTGGTACACTTGTCATACTGTTGATTTTAGCTATAAACATAATAAATAAGCAGTCGCGATGTCATCCGTGTCTTCCTTTTTGTTCATTGTCTTGTCCCTCTTCTGTAATATCCGTAAGCTTTCCAACGTGAATCTTGTTCTCTCCCTCTTTTCTTTGTCTATTATTTTCGTTTTAGTTAGATCAGCTGTGTGTCCGCTTGCTGATATGTGTTGTGATAGTGCCGTGTTGCTCTTGTTCTTCTTGATGTCCGCTTCATGCTCCGATAAGCGAACTGCAAGCGGTCTTTTTGTCGTTCCAATGTAAATTTTATTACACTTTTCGTTTTCACTTCCTTCGCATGTTATTTCGTACACTACGTTATTTTGTTGGTGGGGCTCTATTGGAGTTTTTGTTTTGGTAAATACTGAAGACAACGTGTGATTTGATCGGTATGCTAGTATTGTATTTTGGTTGCTAGTGTATTTCTTGCGATCAAATTTTTCGCTGAGTCTAGGTACGTATGTTACAATGTAGTAGCGTTTTGTCTCATTATTAGTTGTTGTGATCGTAGGGTTGTTGCGTTTGTCATTAATTTGTGTTGTTATTTGTTTAAATAGGCTATGAATTATGTGCTCCGCGTAGTTGTTACTTCTAAGAATGTTGAATATTTTCTTTATATTTGTGTCAAGAAATTGTTGATGGCTTATTTTTAGTATCTTATTAATTAAGTTCTCAGCAGTATTAATTTTGTACTTAGAGGGTTGTGACGACAAATAATTTATTAAACGTCCCGAGGATGTAGGTTTCGAATACCAGTCAATTATTAAAGAGTTATTTCTTCTATGGATCATAACGTCTAAAAATGGAATCCGGAAATTTTCCTCTGTTTCTATTGTGAACTGCAATTTTCGATGATATTTGTTGAGTGTTTTCAATATAATGTCCACATCCTTTCGTTTACCTATGGCAAAAATGTCATCAACATATTTTACTATAAATTGTATATCAATTTTATAGATTTCTTTAAGTTCTATCATAGTTGCGTTCAGTAAATCGTCCATTATAATGTCAGCAATAGTGGGTGAGAGAGGGTTTCCCATTGGCATTCCAAAGGTTTGAATGTAGAATTTTTCGTTGGACGCGAAATAATTATTATCCTTCAGGCAGAAATTAAGGATATTTAAAAATTTGTTTTTGGGGATGTTCGTCGACTGTTTTGTTGTGCTCCATTTGGCATTATGATATTAATGGCTAAGGGTATCGGAATGTTGGTAAACAACGATACCACATCAAAAGACACCAGTAATTCTTCCTCACTTACTTTTACTTTATCCAGTTTATCTTTTAATCTGAACGCATTTTTTAAATTGTATTCCTCAGAGATGAGATTACTGAGAATCTTACCTACATATTTGGACAAACCATAACACGGAACATTGATGGACGAACAAATTGGCCTTAAGGGCAAGTCAGGTTTGTGTATCTTTGGTAATCCGTAAATTCGTGGTGCAATCGCTGCTGTGCATACGAGTTGTTGTT